>NC_081414.1:604924330-605186830 GCF_030272615.1 Cryptomeria japonica | reverse complement strand
CTTTGTAAGATCCCAAAATGGACCACTTATTTCAAGGGGGTGTGCACAAGAAGTGAGATCCATATCCAGATATTTATTGTTTTATGAGAGTTTTAAAGAATTACCTTCACGTTGGTTTCTTGTCTTTACCCTGACATGCATGCTAATGGTAATGCATTTGCAAGTCAAAGTGGAAGATATATGTATGGAAAATGTTGTATACCTTGCACTTTGCCCCTTTGTTTTATGCTCATTTTACTTGATTATCCTTCATACATTGAGAAATGTACACATGTTGTAATTTTTGTTTAAATGATGGAAATAAATTGAGGCTTACTTGATTCTATATATTTGCTCATCTTTATTAAATTTTTTTAACCCTCAATTTATCCATGTATTACCTAAGCTTAGATCCATTTTTTGTTTAATAAGTTACCTAGGTTTATTACATGATTTGTGTAAATGAACCCAAAAAATTAAAATTTTAAATCCAAATTCATGGTTGACCTAAACCTCCCTACTAGTTATTGTGTTTGAACTTGAAGTGCAAAACATTTCATGTACCACCTTTGGAGTGTATTTAACGACTCACCTTGATTCCCTTTTTAATCATCAAAGGATGTAATAATAGCATTCAAGATAAAAATTCATTCACAATTTTTTAGATCATTTATTATTGCATTACCTATTTGCATCAATAGCGAGAGCATTCTAAATAATTACTTACTACCTTCAATATTTGTTGTTCAAAGTTGTTATATTGATCCATGTACTAATTTGATCAAAGGAGAATCTCCTTTCTTAACAAAATCCTTAAACAAGTTCTTTAACATGAACAATCAGACAAAAGAAAAATACAAAGCATTTAGGCGAACCAAAAATAAAATATCAGAATTCAACAGATATCAGATCCACACACCAAAGTATAAATCTATAACCCTATGCCATATTCATAGCTGTGTATATCACTTTTGTAATTTCAAAAGTACCTAGATAAATAGATTATTGAATTCTTATATCCAAGACATTCATATAAATACTGTTCATTTTTCTACATATTAACAAATCACTTCCAAACATCTATTACAACATATCTCCACTAAAACTTTAATTAAATATTTCTTTTTCAATTTTATATTTCTACATTTATTTTAAAACATTATTCGAAACATTACCTAACCTAAATATTTACTCTTAAAATTGATTTTTTAATGTTTAATTTTTTAATTTACAATGAAATTTATTTTATTTATTTCTTTTCAATTCTACCTAAATAGAAGATAAATATAATAAGCCAACCACACTAGGAGGAATATGAAACCATAAACCACCTAGAAAATTGAGAAACTAATGTTTTTGACTTAAGGATTCGCCCGGTGGAGGGCTATTCATGGTTTCTAGTGGGGAGGGTGAAATTTGGAATACTTGGTACCTCCCCTGGAAAGTGTTTAAAGTCAATTCCTGCCCTGGGAAGTGTTTATATCCGTAATCATAGGTACTACTTAACGTACTCATCAGCAGGGTAAGAGATGTACAGTACTAATAGTGCTTATAGACCTGTTCAACCATGCGTGCTGATTTCATAGTCAATTATAATGATGAAATTTATATATTTATATTAGTTTTTTAATTTTGTTTTGGGATTGTTCTAAGGATAGTGTTTCATGAAAAGTTGAGTCATTTGCTGTGTGCTATCAATCTGCTTATTTATATTCCTAAGTGGAAAATGAATGTGTAAATATAAGTAAGTTGATTGTCTTAATCTATAAATATATTAAACATTTGTTAAAGATTTAGGTCTAAGAGAAGAATTGTAAGTACTTTTCTTATAGGCGCATTGTATGGTGTAGAGTGTAAGATAAGAGAAAAATTTAAGAGAATTTAGAATAGACAGAGAAAATAACAAGACTTATAAAAAATGATTTAGTTTGAAGAAGAAAGATATGCGAACATGAGAAGGAAAGGGCTAAATTTCTCTTGGAAAACAAAACCCCAGAAGCTTTGGACGGAACTCTAACAAGAGATAAACAAAAAACAAAAAAAACATCACATATACATAATGGTTACAATATGGAAAGTTACTTGATGAGTGAATTTAGGATAAAGACATCATCCCCCCTCCTCTCAACCAACACAATCATTGAGCTTTTCTTTGCAAAGGATATCATTTACGGTATAAGAGTCTAGTATGGGGTAAGCCATAAGATATATATGGCTTGCAAGAAAAATATTTTAAATGGGAAATAGAGGTAGTCACACTACACATCAAAAGCATTTTCAATTGTGTCATGGTTTCTTGATTGGGTGGACAACTAGTAATGTTATATGTCAAACAATATTAGTCTTATGATCAAACCTCTTCATGGAAAACCTTTCAAAAGCATGGTTGGACATAGAACTCACAACTAGGTAGAAAAAGAACAAAAAAGGGCAAAAGCATAAGCAAGATTTGAACCAAAGCACTCCACTATTGATCTTTGTGTCACCCTAAGGTACTTGAATGTGTAAGATTTGGCTATGGAGATAGTCACCCAAGATCTATAGGCCTAATGGAAAGCACAATGGCATGAGAAGATCAATATGAAAAGAATAAATTGTATTCCTATAAAGAATCTGAATAGAATCAATGTACAATGTATTATAAAGGCCAAGGTGAGACGTATGATAGCATAATATTATGACAAGTGTCTTAATCTTATGATAAGAGACATAAAGTGATAACTTACCCACAAATAATGAAAAAGTTATAACTATCCACTTAAAGTTGAAAGAATCATATGTGGTAACTTAAGTAACATGTGTGATTAGAATCTAGGTGATGGACTAACTATGTGCAACACCTTATTCACACTAACATCCCTCTTAAGTGCAACTTATGGAGAATGTACACAAATGCAAATGATGCAATAGCCTGTGCAAAAGTTGATCCTAGCTACTAGGCCATGTTAGGTACCCACGTACAAATGTAATGCAATCTCTCATAAAAGGAGAAAAGGAGAAAATCCAATGGGAAAAACCTCCTCCACAAATGAGATGAAAATAAAAAATACTCAAGAGAGATGGTCCACAATCATCAAACAATGCTTCTTCCCTTAGTAAGAAACAAAACCAAAAGGTATACATTTGAGGTCTCCCAAATCTTGAAAGGAATATGAAAGGTCTCTCATAAAACACTATCCTTAGAACAATCCCGAAACAAAATTAAAAAACTAATATAAATATATAAATTTCATCATTATAATTGACTATGAAATCAACATGCATTGTTGAACAAGTCTATAAGCATGACACTGGCTAAGTAGCAATGTAAACCGCACCTGCTTAGCCTGCCCTTAGCCTAGTCCTTCCCTCTGCCAGACTGGTACAATTGGATTTGTGCCCTGCCGTAATGATTTTGGAAAAAGTGTTGTCCGCTTGCTGCCCCCGTGAACAGACCTCCCCGCCGTTGTTGCCGTCCAGCCTCTCCGCGTTTTTTTTTTGCCAGAAAGTTTGGCCCCTGCTTCACTGTGAGAGTAAATGCATCTGCGTAAATGCATTTGCCAACCCGCCGATGAACATGCCTCCCCGCCCAACTCTCCCTTTTAAAAAAAATATTTATATTATTTTTTTAAATATATTTTTTAAACATATTTTATTTATATTATATTTTTTATTTTTTAATATATTAAAATTTATATTTAATATTATTTATATATATATAATTTTATTAATATTTTAAATTTAGATTATATTTTAAATTTTTTTAATATATTTTATTTATAGTAATATTATAAATTTATACTAAATATATAATTAAAATATATTGAATAAAATATTAAATAAGTCTAAAGTTTAAATAAGATCATCCTTATGTCTATTAATAAATATTTAGGATGTATATACTAGTTTGTAATAGTGGGATGAATAATATTTCTATATTTAATTTTATAAAACTGAATAAACTCTATAAGTGAATAAACGTTCAATTATAAAGTTTATTCAAGCCAATAAACTTTGACTTATAAGTTTAATATAATTCAAAAGTTAATAAACTTTCACTTATAAAACATTATTAAATTTATAAAACCTATAAAACTCATTAAACTTTCACTTATAAAACTTATAAAACTTTCATTGAGCCTTAAGCCTAAGCCAATATGATTTACCCTAACCCTAAATCCTAGGCCACATTGAGCCTTAAACCTAAACTAAAATGAAATAAACCCTTAACCTCCTCCATGTAATTAAATATGTAATTATATTTTAAATTTTATATATTTTATTAATATTTTAATAAATATGTTTATTAAATTTTTAATATATTTTCTTTATTTTTAATGTACTTTATTTATATTTTAAAAATGTATTTCTATATTTAATTATATATATATATATAATTTAAAATTATATTATATAATTCATAAATAATTGCATATTCTATATTTAATTATATAATATTTAAATATATTATATTTTTAAGTACTTTATAGTATAATAAATTTTATGCATTACATTAAATTTATTATAATATAAATTTTATATGCTTTATTATGATTCAAAAGTGAATAAACTTTCAATTATAATTCAAAAGCACTAAAGTAAATTATAAGTGAATGTTTATTCACTTTTGAATTATAATTGACATTTATGTCATTGCGTTCAATGGCCCTTCCAAGAGGTTTTTTAAAAGTTATGTTTTCTAAGGAATAAAAGTTTGATAAAAGTATGGGGTGCTAGAAAGTTAAAAAAATAAATTATTTACTATATAAGAATTAGAGACATTTTTAGAAAGTTAAAAAATAAATTATTTACTTTAACTTTTATTTGAAGAGCTGTTTAATATTTATATAAATATTATATTTCAATATATTTTTTAAACAATCCATCAAACTTTCTTTAAATTTTATTTGACTAGTTATATATATATATATATATATATATATATATATATATATATATATATATATATATATATATATATATATATATATATATATATATATATATATATATATATATATATATATATATATATATATATATATATATATATATATATATATATATATATATATATAGTATGTTATGTTTATGGTGTACCTATTATGGGGTGATGATAGGGGTTAAACCTACATGGTATATTTATTATTGAAAGTTCATTATTCAATCTAACATGATATAGAAGTAAAGAATTTTAGATGATTTAATTTAATCTATGATATTGTATTTCCTTTCTTTCACCTAGAATGCTCAGCCTTACAAATTATGTATTTTATACCACTTAATTTAGAAGAGTTGAGGAGATTTGTTTTATTAAAAAGGGTAAAACTAATTAGGTCAAACTTTTATTTAATCAAAATTAGACAATGAATTCAAGTACATAATTATATTAATGAAGTTACCCTAATAACAAATAAAATAGGATATACAATTAGTCAATTTAGTCAATGAGTCGATTTTATAAACAATGAACCAATTTTCTACACATATAATAAGTAAAAAGTATAATATACTAATGATGTCTCTATCTTGAATCTTCAAGCTATCCCCTCCAAGATCTTGTTCTCAAAATGGAAGGTAATTACACAATCACATTGAAGAATCTCTATATTCCCCAAACATTACCGTAGCATAAAGTATCTAATAGACTATCAAAATTTTGAAAGTATAGTACACCTGACTTTATTATTTGTAATAATATTGATCATGATCGGCCATTGCAATGTCATCAAAACCTATACATTACATAAATTAGTTATAAAATGTATTTATAAATGTAAATTTAAAAACTATTAGAAAATAATTTCATAATTGTTTACCATCTTCTATTTAAATTGCATCCACTGTCCCAGGTGTGTGGTTAAGATCAATACGAATTGGTAACCTATGTTGTACACTATTTTGTTGATCATCTAAAGATGCAATGACATTTACATTTAGCAAAACAACATAAATAAATTGATAAGAGTAAGAGTACAACATGTAGTTAATGTAAATAATATTGAAATGTAATTACCTAGAATGGTTTGTTGAAATGTTTGATTGGGGATAACATTGATACTTGATAATGGTTGAGTTCCACAAATTGTACCTAGTAATTGTTTCATGAAGTGTAAAAAACATGTTAGAAATAAATGTTTAGCAATATTACAATTAATAAATTAACAGATTTAAAAGTTATAAAATTACCATCTGTAATTTGCATTTCATCTATTGTCGACTGGTTCAAATCAATTGAGAATGGCAATCAACGCCATCGACTACTCTCTTGATTGTCAAGAACTAAATTCACATATTTCTTACATGTTAGATAAAAGGAAGAATTTTACAATGAAAAAACTAAAATAAATTGGAGTAAATCTACTCACTATGTTGTTCTTTGATAGTAACCATTTCTTCTTGTATGGCTATGCCTGAGCGTCTTAAGACCCTTTTTTTCTTTTTTTTTCTACCGCCTGTAGAAGGGAATTGGAATTCATCATGCTCCACTACTCTTTCATTTAATTCTTGATGAATGTCATTTCGTCTTCGATGGAGAGAATGACATTTGCGCATTTTGCTAGGGCTAAACCATGGTGGTATTCATCTCATGGGCATGTTCTTTGAGCCAGGTATCGATGTAAACTTTGAAGAGGAAGCAAGAGATGCATGAAACTCTTTTTTAAATTTCTCAACACATTCAATAAAAATGAGTTTTTCATTTTGTCCAGTTGGCAGATTTTGGAGTACTGAATTCATATAGTCAACAAAACTTTGAAATTTATCATTGAAAGCGCTTGATGAATTTCAGCCATCTATGATAAAATAACAATGATTCATTAAAATAATATTTACAAAAAAAAATATTCAAAAAATTGTGACATTGAAATTTACCAGTTATTTGGTCTTCACTAATTGCAACCCCAATCACATCTTGATCTTCTGATGGATTACAAACATTTGCAATTGGAATAATAGTTTATTAAGTTTAGGAACTATAAAAAATTAAAAATCAATAAACTTTTATACCATAAGTCCTAACTTTACCAAGGATATTATTCTCATGACTAGAACTCTCTCCAACATCATGATCATCATCAATCGATGGAGTAACACCATATGTAATTTAATAAAAATATTTTAGTTAGTTTAGAGAATAAATAATAATCAGTAAAATTTATAAATGTAATACTTGAAGGTCAAAAGACTCTTACCAATAAATTGATCTTGCTCATTTGTTTCTTTTCTCTTAACAAGATCTAAAATCTTCAACACATGCTTGCATGTGTTTCCTCTTTTTGCCCACTAGCAATCACACACATGCAAATTTGGTCCAAATTTCCTTACAAGGTACCATTTTGTTCGATTTGTTTGGATTCTTATCTTATATGTGTCAAGGAGGAGATCATATGGACAACAATATGCATCTGCTATTGCTTTTGATCTCTCCAAAGCAGTCATGTAATATCTTTCCTTTTTAAAGTTATTTAAAAATCCAGATAACTGCAAATATCTTTTATTCTTATAGAATGGTTCTACCTTGTGAAGAAGTGTATGCATTAGCCAATCCATCCTCCTTGTGCATTTCTTAGAACGATCACTTAAATGGCGACTCTTGATTTGGAAGTGATATGACTCAATGGATGCATTGGTTTCTTGATTTGCATGAGAGAAGCCTCTAAATTTTTTTGTCCACATTGCTATACAAACAAATGTAATGATATCTTAGCATTCACAATATACAACTTAAATAATGCAAATGCATAAATACTATAAAGAATCTTTTGATGATCTTACCAATACGCCTCTCATCATGACACCAAGTTTTTTGAAAATACTCAATAAATTTCTTCTCGTCTTTGAATTCCTCAATGAAATTTCTTATCAGGTTAGTAGTGATGTCTTCATTGTCACTCATCACATGCATTATCTCACCTAGTCTATGGAACATATTTGTTCCAACATCTTTATTACTGACATACCTGGATTGTAAATCATAATATCAAGATATGATGTTCAAAAGTGTAATTTTTCATAAATTATAATTAAACATTGACCTACCTATACACATTCTTTAGCCATGCCCTACGAACATGCCATAGACATAAAAGTACTTGGCAACCAAAGGATAACATACATGTTACATTATAAAAGTTCTTTAGTAGTATAAACTAAATATTAAGTAAATACAATATCGTAAATATAAATGGAGGGTAATAAAACCTAATTGCTTCAATCTCAGCACTCGCATCATCTGTCATGAATGCGTTGACATGCCAATCTTCTTTACATTTTTTTCCTCTTTTATAAACTTCTTCTTACCATTCATTTATATCCTCAACATTATTTCTCGAGGATATGGCCCATGCAATAGGTACACCAACCTCTTGTTCATCAAATACAAGCAAGCTATATAATTAGTACTGCATATTAATAAAATAAAGAAATTATTTTTTAAGATAAAATATAGCAATAACCAAATAAAAAACTATAAATACATTTAATATTACTCTACTTACACCATATTTATTTGTTTAGAATGTAGAATCCATTGCAATTACTGAGTTGTGTGAATGCTTCACCATCATTTCTCGCATCCATGGTGTTTGAATGCCTATTATAAATGGACCATTTTCCACATTGTTTGGTGTTTTATAGTAGAAGAAATTATATTTCTCCTCTGCATACCACAAGCTTACACTTTTTGCATCATCTTCATTTTTTTGTGATCAAAGGGAGCGTACTCTTTTCCAAGCATTCAATACATCTTTCCTCAACAAACATGTGTCCCTCTTATTCAACAACTCTGTCAAACCATGATCTAACTAGTGTTGTTTGAATATTGTGCCAATGCCCACACCCATCAATAATAAGGATTCAATATATGATTTACAATCATTTGATAGTCTTGGCGCAACATTGCTCCTTGGATCACCAGAAGGGTCATTCTTTCCATGACAAAATTCACCATTGGCATCCTAGTGGGTAAAGTTATTATATGTAAGTATTGCAACGTCGGGTCTGCCATACATAACCCTAACAATGAAGTGGGTTTGACAACCCCTTTTTTGAGTAAACTTTCGTACCCTTTGCACTTTGTTAGATTCATTTCTTTTATCCTCATGCCCAAAAGCACAATGATACCTGTTTATACATGTACAAAAATATATTTGTTAATATATATATTGTAAATGATAAGTATAAGATGTGACATGCTTGATTATTATATTAAATATAGGCAAACCTTGAATACATCTTGGTAGCATGATCAGTAGGATTTGTCATGTTGGTCTCTTTATGATCCTTGCGTATAAATTGTGTCTCTGCACTATCCAATAAACCTTCTCCTTTGACAAAGTGAGAGAGTCTCTCAAGAGGAATAACAACACATAAATCTAGATCTTGGACATCCTCATTTCCAATAGGTGTCCATTCAAGGTCATCACTTGAAAAATGATTTCCTTGATTGGGAATGTCTTGCACATCTAGTTGGATGAGTGATTTCCATTTCCACTTCCTCCCCATTCTGAATAATATTAGATGGTTAGTGACTCTCTATCTTAAAAAATGTAAGAACAATAAAATGTTATTATCACATGGTTAAAGGGATTTCTCAATATTTTATTGCTAGTGGATCATCTAATGATGGATCATATTGTATTGCTAGTTGATCAATATTTTATGAGCTATTGTGAGCTTCTTCTTTTAAATTGGACTCGCAAGGATTTTCTTAGGATGCTTATACAACTTGGGCTTGTAATACATTAGACAGATGGAGTTTCGATGTGATTTCAACTTGTTTGGGAATTTGGACTTGTTGACAAAAAGGTGGACTTAAGTGTGACTCGGTCTTGACTAAGATTGAACCAAAATTTGATGAGGACATGACTAGGATGACAACTAGGACATGACTTGGGTATGACTATAATGGTGACTAGGATATGACTAAAGTGTGACAAGGACAATGACTAGGATGTTGACTAGGACAAAACTAGGATATGACCATGACTAGGATGATGACTAGGACTTTGAATTTGACTTGGAAAAATTATTTGTTTTGGACAAATGTTTTGCAAAGTGCTTAGGGATGATGATGCGTTAGATCTACTCTTGGAAATCAATTTTCAAGCAAAGCAAACATAATGGTCAAATGAACTTGGACTCAAAGACACTCATGCTCATATATAGCATTCCTAGGGCTAGCAAGGACAATAGTCAATGGACCCCACTTGGTTTCTCAGCTACGCCTACCCAAAGCAGACACTTAGAAATAACGCATTCATTAGTTTAAATGTGTTGAAAGATCACTCATTAAATACAAATTTTTAAATTTAAATAAAATTGAACATAAAAATTGATCAAATGATCCTTCAAAATGACAAAGATTGGATGATTCATAAAATTTATAAATATGGTGATATTTGAATTTTACTCTAAATATAGACTTATTGAGTTATCATTGTCTTCTAGTATAATCTATAAAGATTATTAATGTATCTTAACTTGCATTGATACTAGGTTAGAAATTAAGAATTTGGTTAGTAATCGTCATACATAAAATATAAAATAAATGAAATGAGAATTACAAGATGTACACATTTAAGCATTGCACAATAGATACTGTATGCGGGAAAAGTGGGCGAATAAAACTTAATATGTGAAAATATTATAGAATACTAGTCCACAAACACACACAGGACTTCTTGATGCAAGCTATAGAGTAACGTAGTGTTACTCAGCTTCCCAAGGAGGGTCCCATGGTTCTCTATCTCACAATGTCCCTCAAACCAACGTTTTTGCTCTCAGATCACTGAGCAAAATGGTTTAGGGATGGCAAATATGAGAACGAGAGATGCTTTTGATTGATTTTAGTATGAGATGTGTTGTAAGCTATGAATGATGCTAAAATGCAATAAACTAACTATAAGATGACAAGATTAGTATGAATACTATCCTAACATACTATATTTAGTCTATGATTGAGCTAAAATGATAAATAAATTACTTTAGCATGCACATTAGTCTAATTTATGATCTAAAAGAGGCTAAATGAGCATATATGAAATGAAAGCTTGAAAGAATTTGAGCATAAGTGTGATGCTTCAAATTTGAAAGATGATTGTTAAAAATGGAGGAATGAGAGCTCTATTTATAGCATAAACAGGGCAATGGATGGTCAGGATTGAAAGGTTTAATCAAGGGCCAAGTTTGAAAGTTGAGGATCCATGTGCATAATTGGCACCAATGAAATGGTGACAAGTGTCAACATAGGATTGGGTTGAAAGTAGAGGTTGGAGGCATTAAAGGCCTGAGAAGACCTCATGGTTATCTAAAGGCTAAGGGTCAAGTCTAAGTTAGGATTACCCACTGGATTAAGAGTTAATCCAAGGATAAACCTTTGTGCAAATGATTAAGAGATAATCATGGTCAAAGCATTAAAGGCCTGATGAGACCCTTGGGTTGGATAGAGGTTGAGTCAAAACAAATTTTTTAACCATGTGGGAAGGTTTGAATTAACCATTAATGGTTATTGGAGACTTTGAGGATTAAGTGGTTGAAGATTGGAAGCCTTTAATGGTTTTCAAAGACTTTAAGGGTTTTAGTGGTTGAAGGTTGAAAACCTTCAATGGTTATCAAAGACTTTAAGCCATTTGAGAAGTGACTTCCCTTTGCTTAGGGATGTGACAAAATTTAGGGGAGGGTTAGGTTAATTAGAAGCGATTAGAAAATTCTAGAAGGGTTTAGAAAGGGTTTTGGGATTTTGCAAGTGGATGGAGAGATAATAGGATTTAATTGAATTAAATGATTTTCATTCAATTTGGTTGTAATTAAATAAATTTGATTTATTCAATTTGGGATAACTATTTAATTAAATTTGAATTTAATTAAAAGTGAATAGGGGGATTTAATTGAATAAAATGATTTATTCATTAAATGGTATAGTGAATTTTATTTAAATAAATTGAGTAATTTACTTAATAAAATAGAAGAATGTGGATAATTTAATTAAATTGGATTTAATTAAATAGAGAAATGAACATAAAATATTCATTTAGGAATATGGTCATTTTTATACATCTACAGATACATGGGAGAATATTTATAGATTAAAAATCCTATAAAGTATCATTATATTCTAAAACACATACATTTGTATCTACAAATCAATATTCTAAAACACATACATTTGTATCTACAAATCAATAGTCCAAACTTAAGGAAACTCACTTCTTCTCAATTTCATAAAGTTGATAATATCTCTTGTGCATGGTGATAAAATTTATATAATCTCTAAAATTGAATTACTTCCAAATGAGATAGAAGCTCCTAGAATATAAAAGGGGTGACAAAATAATTGAAAGTGTATTTGTCACACCTATTATTGATTATTAAATAGCACATGCTTTATAAACATATAGTAATAACAATAATAATAAGATTTTGTTACTTATTATTCATTATATTCAAATAATATTTTATATGGAGCCCTAATAGCATTATGTTCTATTAGGGATCTTTTAAAAAATCTACTTTTACCCTCAATAAAAGAAGTAAAGGTAAATTAATCCTTACAATATGGCCGAGTCGCCATATTGTAAGGATTAAAGCTGAGCTAGATTAAGACTGAGTCGCCATATTGTAAGGATATATTGATTGTAAGGATTAAAGTATATATATTGTAAGACATATATATGCTATGTTTATTTTAGTAATCCCATATATTTTCTTAAAAGAAAAAAAATATAAGATGAAACAGAGAGGAGGCCCTCTGTGTACATCTTGACCACCAAACAAAGAACCTACAAAGTCCTCATAGGGGGCAGTTTTGCAGTGGGTCTGAGCCCACCCAAAGGCCATTGTCCTTGTTGGGTATCAAACCTCTTTGCAAAAAACTCAACAACGAACAAATTATTAATAAGTTTGTTGCGTACTATCCCATTCCTCCACGTTAGCCAACCTCTCCTTCTCTGGATGCCCAAGCACTCGTCTCTTTTGTGCACAACTCATACTTCTTTTCCTCTGCCTGATAATGAAATTTAGGGATTAGCAATGGTTAAACGCTCAGGATACATTAATATTTCTCTAGATTCTTTTTGCCATTTATTTTGGAAAGAAATCATGGGTCGTGTGAAAGATTTTAGAATTATTATAGAGAAATATTAGTAACCGGTTTATAAATTAATGCAGTTTTGTATACATATTTTTTTTACTACGGTATATGCACTGGTTTTAAATCTAAAATAAATTACGTGATCAATTACTACTGGTTGCCTTCTAGGTAACTCTTTCTTTGTTTTTATTATATAAAAAATTACTATTATAAGAAAATGTTTGCATGCAATATAAATTGTATTGTCTTTTTATTCAATAACCATCTATATGCTCTAACAACTTGGCAAAATAAGTACCCCGGTGGTAATACTTATTCTAAGCTAGGATACCTTCTTTAAAGTAACCTTCAATAAAATTTATTCAACAAAATAGTATTATAATATTGCTATTATTAATAATAAATTCAAGAGAATAGTATTATAATATTAGTATTATTAATTATATTTAAGATTATAAATTCAATTACAATTAGGTTCAAGGTCAGTGTTAGTTTAAAATATGATTAGAGTGAAATCAAGGCTAGGGCTAGATTTTAACTAGAGATTAATAAGAGTTAATCTTAAGGTGATAAATTCTTCTTGATAAGATATCTTTTGGCATATTTTACCTATATTTTTAAAATATAGGTATACTAGTTAAATAGCATATGCTTTATAAACATATAGTAATAACAATAATAATAAGATTTTGTTACTTATTATTCATTATATTCAAATAATATTTTATATGGAGCCCTAATAGCATTATGTTCTATTAAGGATCTTTTAAAAAATCTACTTTTACCCTCAATAAAAGAAATAAAGTTAACTTTTTTTAGATGTAGTTTTTAAAGCAAATAATGCCCTTTTTGCAATTTTTTTACAGCTTTGCCCCTAAGCTAAAATGAATGCAAACAAAGGAAAGAATTACAAAATAACTAAATTTTTTATATTTTTCTATAAGCATTATACTAATATACAGATTCTTTGAAAGAGAATAAATTGTTAAAATTTACTTAAGAATAGCATTCCTACTATAAAAAACTAAATTTAAAGCAATAACTATTGTATTGGATAACAAAAAGGAGCAGAGGAGTTTACTAGTGTTTACTTATCCACCGCAGCCAATCATTGTTCAGTTTTCTTCTAAGCAATAATGTATGCCTAGCATCCTCTGCTTTTAACGCAGAATTCTAATTTTGTCATGCTAAGAATTGTTTTCTTATAGAGGAGCAGAAAACTTTATATATAGAGACCTCTGTGTTATTCATAAGCAATAATAAAGATATGACATGTGTGCAATTTTGAAAGAGGGTGCTCTGTTTTTAATTTGTGTGTGACTGATTTAGTTTATGCTTCATGGTATTTCTTGGAGCTATAAGTATCTGGTAATATTATTATTTCTTTATGATTATTTTCTAAGTTATCAGTTGTCTTAAAGGAGATAGGTCTATTTCAATATCTACAAAACCTGTGTAATGGAAAAATGCTATACTGTGCTTCATACAGAGCTGTAATGAATTATAAATCAATTTTCAAATCCTGGAGAATTACCAAACCAAAAGATGTATTGAAATGGTTTAAGAATGAATCTAAGTTAACAAAAGAGTTTGCTTGCTTTCTTGCCTTCAACTCTGCAAAATATCAAATGAAACACAAGAAAACATTTAAATAAAAACTATTACCACCAAAAAAAAATTAGAGGGAAAAAATGCCCGTGAATGGGGGTTGGCAGATGCATTTACGCAGGTGCATTTACTCTCACAAAAAAGTAGGGGCCAAACTTTCTGGCAAAAAAAACACGGAGAGGCTAGACGACAACAACGACGGGGAGGCCTGTTCACGGGGGCAGCAAGCGGATGACACTTTTTCCAAAACTGTTACAGCAGGGCACAAATCCAATTGTATTGGTCTAGCAGAGGCAAAAACTAGGCTAAGGGTAGGCTAAGAAGGTACGGTTTACATTGCTGCTTAGCCAATGCTGTGCTTATAGACTTGTTCAACCATGCGCGCCGATTTCATAGTCAATTATAATGATGAAATTTATATATTTAGATTAGTTTTTTAATTTTGTTTTGGGATTGTTCTAAGGATAATGTTTACGAAAAGTTGAGTCATTTGCTATGTTCTATCAATCTGCTTATTTATATTCCTAAGTGGAAAATGAATGTGTAAATAGAAGTAGGTTGATTGTCTTAATCTATAATAAATATATTAAACATTTGTTAAAGATTTAGGTCTAAGAGAAGAATTGTAAGTACTTTTCTTATAGGTGCATTGTATGATGTAGAGTGTAAGATAAGAGAAAAATTTAAGAGAATTTAGAATAGACAGAGAAAATAACAAGACTTACAAAAAATGATTTAGTTTGAAGAAGAAAGATATGCGAACATGAGAAGGAAAGGACTAAATTTCTCTTGGAAAACACAGCCCCTGAAGCTTTGGACGAAACTCTAACAAGAGATTAAAAAAATATAAAATTATCACATATACATAATGGTTACAATATGGAAAGTTACTTGATGAGTGAATTTAGGATACAGACATCATCCCCCCTCCTCTCAACCAACACAATCATTGAGCTTTTCTTTGAAAAGGATATCATTTAAGGTATAAGAGTCTAGTATGGGGTAAGCCATAAGATATATATGGCTTGCAAGAAAAATATTTTAAATGAGAAAGAGAGGTAGTCACACTACACATGAAAAATATTTTCAATTGTGTCATTGAAGAAGGTTTCTTGATTGGGTGAACAACTAGTAATGTTATATGTCAAACAATATTAGTATTATGATCAAACCTCTTCATGGAAAACCTTTCAAAATCATGGTTGGACATAGAACTAGCAACTAGGTAGAAAAAGAACAAAAAAGGGCAAAAGCATAGGCAAGATTCGAACCAAAGTACTCCACTATTGATCTTTGTGTCACCCTAAGGTACTTGAATGTGTAAGATTTGGCTATGGAGATAGTCACCCAAGATCTATAGGCCTAATGGAAAGCACAATGGCATGAGAAGATCAATATGAAAAGAATAAATTGTATTCCTATAAAGAATTTGAATAGAATCAATGTACAATGTATTATAAAGGCCAAGGTGAGACGTATGATAACATAATATTATGACAAGTGTCTTAATCTTATGATATGAGACATAAAGTGATAACTTACCCACAAATAATGAAAAAGTTATAACTATCCACTTAAAGTTGAAAGAATCATATGTGGTAACTTAAGTAACATGTGTGATTAGAATCTAGGTTATGGACTAACTATGTGCAACACCTTATTCACACTAACATCCCTCTTAAGTGCAACTTATGGAGAATGTACACAAATGCAAATGATGCAATAGCCTGCGCAAAAGTTGATCCTAGCTACTAGGCCATGTTAGGTACCCACGTACAAATGTAATTCAATCTCTCATAAAAGGAGAAAAGGGGAAAATCCAATGGGAAAAATTTCCTCCACAAATGAGATGAAAATAAAAAATACTCAAGAGAGATGGTCCACAATCATCAAACAATGCTTCTTCCCTTAGTAAGAAACAAAACCAAAAGGTATACATTTGAGGTCTCCCAAATCTTGAAAGGAATATGTAGGAAGATATATCAAGATGTATGGAGTCTCTAAAAGTTTCTCAAGTGTCCCCATGTCGATGCTAAAATTTGCCCCTTCTAAATCAGGTATATTGGGCCACACTATTGAAAAATGACAATCCAAGATCTAGTGGAGTTGAATTTAAAGAAAAATCCAAAGAATCAAGTGTCTCCTTTGAAGATAAAGAGTCGTCCTCCAAATTTTGTTCCAAATAATTCACACTCATGTCAAACCATGAAAAAGGATCATGTGGAGAATGAGCAATAGGGTTAGAGTTTTTACTCACAACAACTAAAAATGGATAAACTCCATCAAAGAGGAGATAAATTTCAGCAATGATGTCTCCTAAATTTTGCAAGATAAGAGTTCATAAACAAACCTACAATGTCTATCAAGTAGTCATCCCAAGTCATTGTATTTCAATGACAATGGATATCCTGCTACATTGAATCATGATAAGCTATATATGTAGCAAAACAAGTATCATTAGGAACAACACTAGATGTGATCTCAATAGGAGGAGATGGAATTCAAGGCTCAAGAACTAGATCACAAGTGAATATACCCAAGTTCAAGCAGCCAAATTTCTCAAAATCAAAGTCCGCACTAGAAGTGTGATCATATCTGAAAAATCAAAGTCATCAATAGGAACAAAGTATGAAAAGGAATATAAATAATATGCATGATCCACCACCCTAGTAGCAATGACCACTCTACTCTCCAAGTTTGTAATGACAACCAAATTAGGAGTGAACTCCACAATCTTCCTTGCTCCACCATGAGTAATTTGATAAATGGAAAGGAGATTATTTGTCAAGTGAGGTACATATTAAATATCTTGAATTTTTCATCCCCAATATCATTAGACCCCCTCCCAATTACATTTATATAAGTAAATTTTCCATGAAAATATGTGCTGTGGAGCAAGGCTCAAAAGAAGAGAGCATAGACTTTGAAGATATCATATGATGGGAAGCTCCTAAATCTAGAAGCCATCTCCTTGATTCATGATTTGTAGTAGTACAAAGAGCTTGTCCTTTGTTATTACCTATCCCAAATGTGTGACTCTATTCCTTATCAAACTATATTTGTTTGAAGAAGAAGTTGAAGTAGATATTCTAGAAGGAAAATTGATTCTATTCCTCTCAAGTAAATATTTTAATCAGTATCCTTCTTATAATAATGGTGTTTTCCATGTCCTATCTTCTTGCAATATGCACAAGTAGGCTTCTTCTTTTATATGATCCCCTTTAGGAGAGGAATTCTTTATATTATTCTGTGCAATTAGATATGAATTGTGTGTTCTTTTTAGGCTTCTTCTTAATATTGCTTTTGTTTCTTATTGGATCATATCTCATGACTTGCCACTGAAGCGTGTGACTTGGATGAATTAATAATACCCAAGGAGATTAACTTTGATTGTTCAAGCTCATCAACATGTCTTTATATGAATCAAATGATGGTGTAGTATAGGCACTCCCCATATAGTCAATTGATGAGTTTGGAAACTAGAAACAAAAACTGCATAGTATGAAGGAAGATTGTCCAAAAAATTGAAGACCAATTGTGAATCCTTCTTATCCATGCCACAATATTTGTGTTGTTCTCTTATCTCAGTTGCTTTAGTTACACAGTCTTGGATAGTATCAAAATTATTAGGATCTAGATTAGTGAGATCATTATCATTTGTACCCTCTAAACTCATCAGTTTTTCCATACAATTGGGCAAGTTTATCCCAAGCATCCTTAGCTATTCTACACTTATCAATATGGAAGATAAGATTACTAGAAACATATCTTCTAAGAGCTCAAAGATCCATAGTTTTTTTTTTGATCCACTGAATTTTTAAATTAAGATATGTTGGTTCTAGTATTGATTCATCAATATAGTGAATTAATCCTTCTTCTATTAGCTTACTCCATGCATTTATTTTTCATTCTTCATAGTCATGTGGAGTTAGAAGAGGAAACTTAGGATATAACCCATGACAAAATTTTAAAGATGATGCAGAGGAAGGACTTGTATTTGGACAAACACAAAACTAACAAAGGGTCTCATCAACATCAACACGGGTGCAACCTATGTGTTCTTTCGTGGACCACTACCATAGGGCCTATTTTGGAATCTTTCAACATAAACATCTTGGACAATCCAAAGGACATGGAAAAACTTGTTATGGGGAATAGATGATCATAAACAACAACAAGACAATTTTCAATGTAACAATTCATAAGAACTAATCTTTTTGCTTTGTTCAATCTAAGGGAGACAACTTTCATAGACTAAGGTCATACAAATATAAATCTATGTAAACACTCAAACCATGAATTATAAAACCTCTCACAATATCTTTGGAATGGACTCCATGAGTATTCAATTCAGAACATTCACTCCTATGAACTATCATACTTAACATTGTCTTTCTTTACACTGTCAAACTCTGTCTTAAAAAAAAATAGTTAATCATAACTCTTGCAAAACACCACATATAAAATTGTAACTTAGAGAGATTGCAGTTCATGTTGGCATAGCCCCCCACACTAATTTTCATGGGAATACAATGGTAGGAGGTCGTGCTATAAGCAAAACATTGTCACTGAAAACCCTAGGTAGGGTTTGCACCTGCCAACAAAGAAAATACAACATCTTCCACAATACTTAATGAAATCAAATGAAACCAAATAAAAAGAATTTTAATTCACAACACTAACAACTCCAAACATGTGCAGGTTATTACATGGATGTATAGTCCGTACAAAAACTAAATTTCATATTGTAATGTGAGAAAAATATAGAGATAAAATCTTAAGCAACAGTATTATACTTCTTCACTTTCTCCAACCCCTCCATTCAAGTTTGGATTACATATTTATTCATTTACAACCATTCCCTTTTGTCTAACCGACCACCAACTGCCCATAACAAAAAATGCAACTTTTTGACAACTTTTGCAACATTTGTATCTTTTTGACATCTTTTGACAACTTGTCATTAAACATTCTAAAATGGATCAAAATGGCCCCAAATGGTCTTAAATGACCTTATTGGACCCAAACACATCCAAAAAACCTAAAAACTAGAAATGTCTAATATGCATACAATGATGCCCCTGCATCATACACCCAAGAGGAAGAAAATAACTCAAGTTCCACTTGAGTGAAGGTCTGCAACAATACAACCATGTCTGAGAATATCATATTTAGTCATTTGTGTAGCATCCTCCATGGGAATACCCTTCCACTTGACCAAATATTGGAGATATGCCTTGTTCCTTGTCCTTTTGAGTTCCTTAGTGTCAATGATACATTCCAACTCCATAGATCGTGTAGGTGGGAGGTCTTGGATCCAATCAACATTTGAGGGTGATTTTCAAACTTCTCCAACATCAACAACAACATCCCCTTTGTAAGGATACAAATAAGAAACATTAAAGATAGGGGCGATGCCAGTGCCTTGGGGTAACTCAATCTCATATGCATTGTTGGAAAAATTGTGCACCACTTTGCAAGGTCCTATCTTCTTCATCTATACCATGGAGTACTAACCCTTGGGAAACCTCTTCTTCTTGAGATTTGCCAAAACCAAATCCCCAACCTTGAAATCAACTTCTCTTCATTTTGCATCTACTCTTTGCTTGTATTTGTCAATAGTACTTTGTAGGTGCTCCATGACTTGTTGATGAATCTCTTGCATAGCAACAACAAATTTATCTCCCTCAACACTTTGTCTCTTAATTCAAAGACCCCTCTAGGATGCATTCCATAAAAAAATAGAAAAGGACTCTTCCCAACACTCTTGTTCATTGAGTCATTGTAGGCAAACTCTGATTGAGGCAAGATAAGATTCCATTGACTAAAATGTTCTTTTTTTAGGCATATTAAGAGGTTTCCTCGACTCTTATTAACCACCTTAGTTTGCTCATCAGTTTGAGGATGATAGGCAGAACTGAAATTGAGATTAGTACCTAGTTTCTTCCACAAAGTCCTCCAAAAGTGTCCATTGAACTTACTATCCCTATCCGAAACTATACTCAAAGGAAAATCATGAATTCTTACAACTTCTTTGAAGAAGAAACCTACAATATAAGAGGCATCATTAGTTCTCTTGCATGATATGAAATGAGACATCTTGGAGAATCGATCAACCACAACATAGACCAAGTCATAACCTCTAGGTGTTCTTGGAAATGCCATTACAAAATCCATGCTAATGAACTCCCAAGGCCTGTGTGGAATGGGAAGAGCCTGATACAAACTTGTATTTATTCTATTTCCCTTTTCCTTTTGACAAATAGTGCACTTCTCCACAAACTTTCTTACATCGGATTGCATCCTAGGCCACAAACAGTGCCTCCTTAGCCGCTCTAAGGTCTTATCAAGGCCAAAATGACCTTCTAAGCTTGCACAATGATTTTCCTTGATTAGATTGTCCCTCATTGAACACTTAGGAACACAAAGTTGTGCTCCTCTAAAAAACAAACCATATTCAATAAGGTAATCACAATACTTTTCATTAGAAATACTATTAAGCTACATACAATACTCATAAACTTCCTTGAAATCAACATCATCATCATACATAACCTTGAGAGCTTCAACTCCCACACTTTGTAATTGAATCTCTTGCATCATAAGTTCTCTCCTACTCAAAGCATCAACCACTTTATTAGACTATCCTTTCTTTTTTTTGATGGTGAAGGTAAAGTTTTGAAGGTATTCTACCCACTTGATGTGTCTTTGGTTAAGTTTCTCTTAGCTATTGATGTATTGGAGGGCATGGTTATCAGTATACACTATGAACTCCTTGGGAAGAAGGTAGTGACTCCACTTTTTCAAGGTTTGGACAACATTCAACCTTTCACTAAAGAATGCAATAGATCTATTGTCTTGACTGAATACTGGCCCTATAGAATATCCACTAGCATCACATTCAATTTGAAAGACTTTATTAAAATTAGGTAAGACTGAGATTGGCTACTCTGCTACCCTCTTTTTTAAGTATTCAAAATTTTATCAGCTTTCTCACTCCAAACAAACCTCTTCTTTTTATCCCTCTTAATAGTATCAATCATAGGTGCACGTACATGAATGAAATTTTTGATGAATTTCCTATAAAAAATTGTAAGCCCATGAAAGGTTTGTAGCTCTGAAACTAATTTAGGTGTAGGACATCTTAACATTGTTTCCACCTTGCTTGGATCCATCTTCAATGTCTCCTTTGTGACCACAAACCCAAGGTACAACAGTTCGTTCTTCAAGAAGTCACTCTTTTTCAAATTGATTAGTAGCTTTTCCTCTTGTAATGTTTTCAAAACCAAACTCAAATGATACAAATGATCTTCTTTAGTGAGATTGAAAACTAAGATATCATCTAGGTAGACAACCACAAACTTACTAATGAATGGTTTGAAGATCTCATTCTTGAGCCTCATGAAGGTGTTAGGTGCATTTGATAGACCAAATGGCATCATAATCCATTCATAGATCCCCTCATTTGTTTTAAATGTTGTCTTCCACTCATCTCCTTGTCTAATCCAGATTTAGTGACAACCACTCTTGAGGTATATCTTTGAGAAGTAGCGTGCTCCACTGAGACAATCCATCAAATCTTCTATTCTTGGAAGTGGAAATCTATATCTAATTGTGATCTTATTTATGGCCTTGGAATTAGTGCACATCCTTCACTCACCTCCCTTCTTAGGTGCCAAAATAGTTGGAACCGTGCATGGACTAAGGTTCTCCTCGATTAGCCCTTTGCCATGTAATTCTTGCACTTGTTTTATAATTTCTTCATTCTGCTGTGGTGTCATCTTGTAGGTTTCCATTTTTGGTAAGCTAGCCCCTGGTATAAAATCAATATGATGACTAATGTATCTTATAGGAGGAAAGGTGTTTGGGAGTTCATCTACCACAATATTAACATACTCTTGTAGCAAATCTTGGATCTTCAAAGGCAACTCATCCATCTTAACTATTGTCATAACAATCCTACCCTTTGTGATGATGAAAAACCCATATCATCCTCTTCCATATTTTTTTTGAACTCCTCACCGACCAACATAACACTTGAGCCTACTTGTTGAGTTTTGTCTTCATCCTTAAAAGGTGTGAGAGTATAGGAGACTCCATCTTTCTCTATCACATAAATGTTCTCCTTCCATCATGCTTAGAATTTCTATCCTATTGCCATGGTCTACCAAGAAGAATATGACACACATCCATTGGAATGATGTTACACAAGACCTTATCCTTATATCTGCCTATTTGGAACTCAACCCAACATTGCTCATTCACTATCACTTGTTGTCATTTGTTTAACCATGAAAACTTATAAGGTGCATCATGTGGTAACCACTTTAATTTTAATTTTTCAACCATTTCAACAACCACTAAGTTATCCGTACTACCCGAATCAATGACCACTTGAAAACACTTGCCTTGACATTTGCAAGTAGTTCTGAATAAAGACTTTCTTTGGGGTGGCTCCTTCTTTGTAGGCACTTTGATCAATGTCCTCCTTGTATACACATAAAATTAATTAAATTAATTAAATTAGTTATTCCATGTCACATAATTAATTAATTTAATTATGTTAGCCCTTTAGTCCCCCTAAATTAATTAAATCATATTTAATTAATAACCCCCTTTCCATTCCTCCCAAATTTTGGTTTATTTCAATAAATCAAACTCAACCCTAGGAATATTTCAATTTTATTCCTAATCCTAATTAGCCAAATTAATTTATTACTAATTAAGCTAATTATGTGATTCCTACAAACCTACCTTCTAATCCCCTCATTAACCTAATTAATCCAAAGCCTAATCCCTATTAGTATTTATTCAAATTTAAAATACCACACATCTACCCAAAACCCACATGTGACTCCACATGTGACCCCCATCATAAAAGACTTGCATGCACAAGTTACTTCAGCATCCCCAAATCACCTTTGACCAAGGAATGCTCACACATGTGTGAGGATTCTCTTCCCCATAGAGCCACACTACACTTTCCCCCTTTAGCCCCTATGTCATAAGTCCCCTTCCACTAACCCTTACAACTTTCCACGAGTGTTTCCACTTGTCAACCTCTCGGACTTCCCAATGTTTGATCACACATGTGTGAGCACACCTTCCCCCTTTTCCTATGACAGTTGTTCTTCCCAAGATGTGCTCACACATGTGTGAGTACACCTTTCTCTCTCCTTCAATCTCAGCCATTGATCAACTTTTAATCTTGACCATTTATTTCTAGGCTCCCAACTCTATAAATTGAAGCCTCTATTCACATCAAATCATCCAGTTTCATTACATCATTATGTTGGCCATTTATTCACTTATTATTGTACTATCATAATGCCCCTTTTGATTCCAAATCCATCATATTGGAAAGCTTATGCTCTTAGTTTTCTATCACATCCATATCATATCTACTCATCTACATTATGTTGTTATGCTAATATGAGAGCATTCCACACTTAACTTTACATATCTCTCCCACTCTTCATTTGTCAACTTTGGAGCTAGAAATGTTCATGAAGACAAGGAGGACAATAAAGAGTCATTAGCGATGAGAGCATCTTGAATATATTTTGTTGATGTTGTTTGTCTCTCATTATGCTTTTATTTCAATCTTTCTTGATATCTCATTTTAAATGGTTTTGGTTTATATTGATCACTAACCCTACTAACCATTTTATGTGAGACACTCCTCATCAATAAAGACTCTCCAACTTTTGGTTCTTGAATTTGTGGTGAGGAGTTCACACTTTCAACATATCCACCTTGTGCTACTTGATTTCTCCTTTTACTCCTAAAAGAAGTAGATGACTATTCTTCAAGGCATTGCCATGCTTGATGACCTGCAAACTTATTACATTTATAACACTTGCCAGTGAAGCCACTTGTTCCTCCTCTACTCCCAAATATTCCCCTTAAATTGGATCTTCTTCCTCTAAAGCGGCTCCTTGAATCCGATGTTTGGTCTTGAGAGTTACTTGTCTCTCCTTGAGACTTTTGGGACTGTCCTCTAGGTCAGAAAAGGTTCCTCTTCCTTTGAAAGTCCTTTCCCTACCTCTTGTTTATCTCTCTTGTCTTCTTTTTAACTTTTCTTCAGCCTTCATGGATAATTGATAATATTCCCCAAGAGTCCTAGGGATTCTAAGACTCAACTCATATTGTAAGCTAGGTTTCAATCCATTCAGGTATCTTGCAACCTTATCAACATAATCCTCTATTTGGCCTGATCTAATGGTCAATTTGTAAAACTCTTCTGTATAGGTCTTCACATCCATGCCATTTTGTTTCAAGTTTTGTAATTGCCTATAAAATTGAGTGGCATAATCACTAGGTAGTAATTTACCCTTCAACTTTGCAACCATCCTATCCCAAGAGGTGGTCTTAGATTTTTCCTTCTTCCTCCTTTCTTCCTGCACATAATCCCACCAAAGGGATGCATGGCCTTTCAATTTGGTTCTAGCCAACTTCACTTGTTGCTCCTTGGGTACATCTTCAAATTGAAAGTATTTGTCTAAATCTCCTATCTAATCAAGAAGTTCCTCACTATTCAAACTAATTGCATACACTATATGTTCCATCTTCACCTTGGAACCCTCACTCTTGACTGCCTTTAGCAATCTTTCCAACCTTTTTCTCTTCAACACCTCTCTCTTCCCAAGGTTCTTCTTGTGGTAGATTATTTTCACCCACTCCTTGATCACTCAAATCTCTTGTGACCACTCCTCTTCTCTGATTAATCTCAACTATTGTAAGTCTTAGATCAATGTTTTCTCTCATTACTCTCAACTCTTGGGAAAGAGAGTCTCTCATCTGTCTGGCTATCCTTTCCATTTCTCTTTCAATATTTACCCTTGGAGGCATCTTGGCTTGTCTTCATTCAGCTTGTTTTGTATTATTTTTACTATATTTGATTGATATTCCATGCTCTACTACCAAAATGATGCAGAGGAAGAAATTCTATTTGTACAAAGACATAAAACTAACAATGGGTCTCATCAACATCAACATGGGTGCGACCTATGTGTTCTTCCCTAGACCACTGCCATAGGGCCTATTTTGGAATATTTTAACATACATGTCTTGGAAAACCCAAATGGAATAGACAAACTTGTTATGGGGCATAGATGGTCATAAACAACTCCTTTAACAAGATAATAGTGTAACAATTCGAATAGGTATTATGCTTTTTGCTTTGTTTAATCTAAGGGAGACAACTTTCATAGACTAAGGTAATAAATGTATAAATATGTGTCAAAAATAAAAAAATGAATTGGAAAACCTCTCAAAACATCTTTGGAATGGATTCATTGAGTAATGAATTCAAAAAATTCACTACTGTGCACTATCATACTTAACATTGTCTTTCTTTACATTGTCAAACTATCTTTCCAAAAAAACAACCAATCATAATTCCTGCAAAGCACCACATATAAAATTGTAACTTGGAGGGATTTTAGTTCATGTTGGCACATGCCTCCACACTAATTTTCATGGGAATCCAATAGTGGGAGGCCGTGCTATAGGAAAAACATTATCACTGGAAACCCTAGGTAGGGTTTGTACCTGTCAACAAAGAAAATACAATATATTCAACAATACTTAATGAAATAAAATGAAAACAAATTCAAACTAATTTTAATTCACAACACTAACAACTCCAAACATGTGTATGTCATTACATGGACGTACAACCTATACAAAAACCAGATCTTAGATTCTTATGTGAGGAAAAAAAAATAGAGATAAAATGCTTAAACACAAATATTCTACTTCTTCACTTTCTCCAAACCCTCCATTCAATTTTAGATTACATATAATGCATTTACAACCATTCCCTCCTATCTAACTGACCACCAAAAGCTCATAACCAAAAATACAACTTTTTGACAACCTCGACATGATAACTTTTGCAACATTTGCATCTTTTTGACATATATTTAACAACTTGTCATTAAACATTCCAAAATTGATCAAAATGACCCCAAATGGTCTTAAATGACCTTACTGGACCCAAACACATCCAAAACAACCTAAAAACCAAAAATTTCTAATATGCATACCATGATGCCCCTGCATCAGAAGAGCACAAGAGAGAACACAAAGCACAATCACACAACACAACTCCTTCAATCAATCAAAGAATCCACCCAAGCAAATGATTTGACACTTTATACTTAGTGTAATTAGAATTGCCGCATGGAAGAAAATGCTAAGTGGTATTTACAATGGCTACAATAAGATAAGATCAAACTATTATCAACATGCAAAAGACCAAACTATGATCGATGCAATATGATTGCCAAAATATGCTAAATAAGGTTATGTGTTGAAAGTATAATTATTTATTACAATGACTACAAATTGATAACACCACTATGAAATACACAAAAAATTATGCACTTTTTAAAAAAATTGCACTTGAAAAGGAGTCCGTATGAGCCCAAATGGAGCCCTAAAAGTTACACTATTGGGTTTACTTAGCAACACCTATGATAAATGAAATTTTGTAAAAATTATATCATCAAAATCAGAAGCTATCTTTACCACTACGCAGAGCACAAAAAATTAACCCAAATAAAAAAAAATCTTGAAAAAAGGACAAATTGAGCTCAAGTTATGGGCATTCAAAAATCAGCTCTAACAATCAAATGGTTAATGGTGATAGGGGAAGGCTTGGCTTGACAAATGCTAATGTCAACATGGAATCTAAGGAGAATATTCCTCTATTAGCACCAAAAAAGAATACTCCTCCAAAATATTCACTTCTAAAAAATGGGTGTTGGTTTTTCTTGCTAGAATCTTCCTAGAATATTCTATTGGTCATTTGTAGAACACTAGCACTAACATATTCTATTAGGTTGCAAAACCAAATCACCTTACACCATGTGGTGCCATGAGTGTTGGTGGGTACCCACAAGTGCTTATTTACTAAACAATCTACAAAGGTCTACATAGGTTGTAAAGCCTTTTAATTTTTTTTACAATGAATAAAAAAATTCTACAAATAATTTAATTTTTTTATTCACAAAATAAAAAATAATAATTTTTAAAAGGAAGTATCATTGAGTAGGTCAAGGCAAATGACTTGGTTGAAAAAAAAAATGTTTTGAGCAATGATGGAAAGGTCCTTTTTGGCCAAAAATTCTCTAAAGTGGTAGCTACCTCCCATGTAATGCCCCGCCAAGAACCCTAAAGGAAAACAACACAACTAGGCAACTAAAGGGTGAAATAATTTTTTTGTTTGTTAAAGACTAAGTGTACTAACTATAATCATTGCACGTTTAACAACACAATGGAAGTCTATCATAAGTTTTCCTAAGGGTAACCAATGAAGATTAATTTCATAGATTATATTAACACCACAGTTAATCCATTCAATAAGATAAATTGAAAACTTAAGTTTAAAACTACACATACATCCCAAAACAAAGATATAAAAGTATTCCAATGTATCCAATTCCCATAAATCATTTAAACATAAGATCAAAACAATAACATTCATTTCACTGACATAATAATATTACAATATCCATAAATACATGGCTTCCAATAATACCACTGGTTACAAAGATACAATATCAAGGTTACATAAAAGTCTGATACAATGACCACAAGGTCTCAACTGAACAATGATCTCAAACAAGAGCTGGTACATAAACCACGATCCAGGAAACACCGGCGAAGCCTTTCCTTGCCTGAAGATACAATCCTGGCACTACCGCCTGACCATGTGATCCCAAAATAGAACCACCCCACCGTGCTAGGAGATAGTAGAAAACCCTCAAGCAAGCAAAGTAAGACAAGTACAAAAGGACTACAAGACTCTGCAACCATCCATGTAACACAACTCACAAAACACTAGTGACTCTAAGAAGAGAGTGTCATCGCATAGCTTGATGGTTACCATGGTACAACCTCCATAGGTCCCGACCCCCATACTCGGGTTTCTCTTGGTAACCTCTCCCGAGCCTCCGGTTCCAACTAAGTCTCATGCGGACCCTACCAATCCTTTTGTGAAGACAAGGTGGTAAGTTTGCCATTCCAGGCCTTCTTGTAACATCATGAGCCCTCTACAAGCACTCACCTATGCACGAGGCACATTTATCTTAATTAATATTTAATCTACCCACCCCCTAATCAATTATTAGGTTATCACTTTTTAACTAACTTTCGACGGGTTATCCTGTCATCCACTTCGGGCACGACTCCCACTCGAAAGTCACTCTCTCTCTTAGGACACTAATAGGAAATGTTTCTCTCTACGAGAACTCTATGGCAAAACAGGCAACCATAAACAATCTTGACAAGCACAGGTGAAGGATACACAAATACCAACCCAAGATTGACCATTTGGACAAAAACACATAATGGATCATATCAAATAGGTTATACAACAACACCTGGTCTAGGAGAAATAATAACTTAGGACACAATGACAATTTAACCAAAATTGCAATGAAATAAAACTTGACTGAGAACACAATATACGCAAGATCCTATTATAGGCAATCTTTCCTTAAAAACAGCCAAAGCATAAATAACATGCAATTTACGAATTTCTAGATAACAAGAATTTACAACTATTTAATACCAAAAACATCTATCTTGTCATTTGTCCAAAAAGATTTAAAATAAATTTACATATGTATTAATCTCCTCATGTATTTCCAATATCTATATCGAATTTAAAATTATAAAAATACTAAATTCTAAATTCTTCATTCTTAAATTGATAATTAAAATAAAATAACTATATATATATATATATTTAAATATACATATATATATATATTAACACATTATAATTATTTTATTATTATTTATTTATTTATTTTTTTCTATTTAAAAAAAAAACTAAATAACAAATAAAATAATAATAAAAAAACTAAAATTAAAAGTTAAAATTAAAATCTTTTTTAATAAAAAAAACAAACTTGTGAAGGCTACCAAGGTAGTGGTGCTACCATAGGCAGCTAACGCTACCCTTAGGTAGTGCTGTTGTCCTATGGCAACAGCCGCTACCTTTGGGTAGTGCTGTTGTCCTAAGGCAACCACCGCTACCCTTGGGTAGTGCTGCCTTATGGCAGCAACCACTACCAAAGGTAGAGCTACATGGGTAGAGGCATAGCCTCTCCACATAATTTAATAAATTAATTTTTTTTTTAAATTAATTTTTTTAATATATATTTTTTTAATAGATTTTTAACAGTAATAATAAAAACAATATTTTTCCAATAATTCCCTTTTCATAGAATTTAAGTAAAATAATAAAAAGGATAATATTTTTTTATTTTTTTAAAATTTAATTAACCCAAATAAATTTAATGTGTAATTAAATTTATTTTCTTAAGGTAATTTAAAACCCTTTCTCAGGTAAATACCCTTTCTCACAAATCTTGTAATTTCCATGCATCCTAAAATCTGACAAATTTTCTATAATAATTTCCCCTAATTTTCTCAAAATTACATACTTCCCATAAATTAGAAATTCCCATCAGACATGGATTTTAAAACAAAACTCAAATTCACTAGAAGAGGGTTTTGAATTTGACAATTATTTTACACACACATCAAGCAGAGACAAATAGAAATATTTTTAATAAAACACACAACTAAGAAATCATCCAACCTGGTATAGCTTTCCTAGAAGAAATCTGTAGAAGAGCCCTAATCCCTTCAATAACTTCCAATAAATTTCTTCACCTAAATTCTTGACCTGTTCCTGTGTGTCCCTGTGTGTAACTAAAATAAAGACCTAACCCCTATTTAAACTAAAATTCTAGGTTCAATAGCTTTTTCACAAAAAAACCTAAATTTAGAATAATAGTAAATTTTTTTTAATTTTCTAAATTTATCACATGCAATAATTAAAAAAACATTATTCTTTCTTTACTTTTCTCATGCACATTAATTAATTTTCTAAATAAAGCATTAATACAATATTTTAATTCTGAATAATCCTTTTATTCATTTATTTATTCTTTTATTTATTTAATCATTTATTTATTTAAAATTCAAGGAAACAATAAATATATTTAATCTAATTTATTTAAATAACAATATATTTCAAATACCATGTAGCTTGCAACTTAATTTAATAATTTCTTTAATTAACTAAATTTATAATCTCAATGCATAAACAATACAATACTGAGATAATTTCATAAACTTAATTAATTAATTAATTAAATCCACTAAAACACTCAAATTAAACAAATCTCAAGCAATTACCCATAAAAGATAAAATGATAAAATATGAAGACTGAACTAACTGACAAAACGACTAACTGACGACACTCATACGAGTGTAACTGAGTAAAATAGGGTCAACTACTATCTCCTCCACTTCCATCGGAAAATATAAGGCATGCTCAGACCTATGAAGCCAGGTGGAGATGATACCCTGTACCTACCCGGTACTTGTACCTGCAATATCTTGCATCACCGAACCACACATGCATATATATATATATATATATATATATATATAAAATATAGAAAACACGGCATACACACCGATGCAGGAGAATCGCGACGTTCCCTGTCTCACCGAAATGAGTGAAGGAAAATTGTCCCCTTGCATCCAATACACTCGAAAACACACAACATATAACTCCATATTGCATAAATAAAGTAAAATGTCAGTACATAGCAATAATACATAAAATGCCATAAATCACAAGTACTAAAATACTGAAAAAAAATTATACATCTCATCTCCAAATAAAGCATAATGTCATAAAAATCTGAATAATATGTCATGATAATGTATCCACTGAAAAACAACCAATAATAAAATATGAGTCTAATGAGTTCAAACTAGTAGGTGTACTACATCCCACATCTAGCAACCACCTTCAATATTCAAACCCTTGTAGATTTGGCCTCCAATGTCCAACTAGGATGAAACAAAAGGAATATCTAAGTTCCTTGGGTACTTCAAATGTAATTCCGAGCTAAGATCTAATGCAACAAGCTCCCAAAATGCACCTATAATACAAAACCAAAAGAGGAACCCCTAATAATCTGGTATTTCTATCACACCTTTCTAATTATTAATTTAACATGTAAATGTAAAGAAGTGCATACTCAAAGTTTCAATAACATACAAAATTTACACTCAATATATCTCAAAAAGACTAACCAAAGGTACCCCACTAGCTTTGATACCATTTAAGGTTTGGCTATCAAGATAGCCACAAAATATCCAAAGGCCTAATGGAAAGCACAATGAAATGAGAAGATCAATATGTCAAGAACAAACTATATTCCTACCAAGAATACAAATAGAATCATTGTATAATGTATGAGCTTGATCCTTGGTTATATAGGCCAAGGTAAGACATATGATAGCATAATATTATGAAGAGTATCTTAAGCTTATGATATGACATATAAAGTGATAAATTATCCACTTATAACTTGTAAAAGTGATTACTATCCACTTAAAGAGGAAATAATCGTGTGTGGTCCCTAAGTAAACTTAAGTAACATGTGTGATTAGAACCTAGGTGATGAACTTAATATCTACATCTTATTCACACCATCGAAATGAAATAATATGGGACACCTAAGGAGGATAAGTTTATTTCTTTATTGATTTTTAAAAATCATTTAACATAACCGTTCAGAGACAAACTTTATAATAAGATCATGGAACTCAAATTTTCAAATTAGTATAGGGGTAATGATGAAATAACTCTGATTCTAGGTAGACAACTAAGAGGGGAGGGGGGTGAATCAGTTGTCTCACAAACTCACACAAATTAAACTTAAACTTTGATCTGATTATTAAGCATGAAAGCATGAATCAACAACACATCAAGAACACACATAACACCAAGATTTTTTAAGTTGAAAACTCGGTCAAGGGAAAAAACACGGTGGGACCCTACCCACAATATGATGATACTCTGTTAGAAGTATATGAAATATTATAATGGGGAATGCACATGTATTCAGGAACACTACCTAAAGCTCATTGCTCAAAAGCAACAAAGGGCTACAACCCATGGAAGACTCATTATCTTACAAACACAATCAGATTACATCTGGAAGATCATGAACTGATAGAATAACATCTCCTAATATCTGGTTACAGTTTCAATTAAGCACATGAAAAATTCTTCTTACTCTTCCTATTTGCCAAAGAAAGATGTATACATTATTGGCTCATGCACTTCTAATTCTCATCCATACATTTACACAATTACAAAGATATTACATCAATTTGTACATGACATTGACCTTGGCAAGATAAACAAGATCAACTCAACACACACCACCTAATTACAAAAATATAATCACACACTCTACAAAAATATATGCGGACCAAGAAATGTCGGCTAAGACATAACACAAACCCATATCACATGCCTCGAATGCGAAACACCTCCAATAATTATGCATCAAACATCCACAACACACTACAAGCATCTGGTCAGCCAAAAAATGAATAACACTAACACATCAGAGAAAATCATCAATTACATGCATAACAATCAATGCAAACCACCAACACAAATGTCACATGATCTAGAAATGTCCACAAGCATCATGAATCACCACTGTAACATTTGCAACAACTCAAATTACTAGGATCATATCACCATTATATCTAACTTCAAGAACATTAACTGCCACGACTATGAACCTAGAAAAATCACTTGTGAAGCTCTAAACCATGAATCATCTGAATTAAAGACACACATCAACATCCCAAATATTCCTCCAAATCCGTAGATCAATATATTGCAATGCGAATCAATGCAGATCAAATTACTAACATTTTGGCATCACTGAATAACAAAAAAATTGGACACAACATAGATAACCATAACTCACTCAAATATTCATGTGAACCTCTGAAAATTGTATTGAATCATCTATACAAAATCCTCTACAAACCCTTTAATCTGTAAGCTTTGATCATCAACAAGCCAAACAAACCAACTAATAGACCTCCACTGCAACACTGTCACAAACAAAGAAATATTTTGACATCAATGACAACACGTCTCTCAGGGTATCATTAAAGCACATATTTGCAGTAATCACTCCAAACATCCAAAAATCTCCCCCTTTCGAATTGATGGGAACGTATGATGTGAAAAAAAATCAATGACAAAGAAATTAACAAATCTCACAAATAACTCTCTCCTCTGACAAATATTCTCTCCCTCTGAAATCACTACACAATTTTTCACATGAATCTCTTGTTAGAGAGATTTGATACTAGGAGTAAACTGAGGGGGGGGGAGGGTGAATCAATTTACCATTAGAAATAATAACTAATGCATATCAAAACTATTAAAACAGAGCACAAAGAAACCAACACAATGAAGGATAAAACATGAAATCACAGTACACACAACACCAATATTTTGACGTGGAAAACCTGGTAAAGGAAAAAACCACGGTGGGAAACTCTAACCACAACCAGATAATACTTCTGTAGTAGTATGTGAAATTACAATGGGGATTGTACTTGCAATCAGGCCAACCACCTAGAGCTCACTTCTCATCACAAAAAGAAGTCACACTGACTTATAAAAACATTAGACTACAATCCAGAAAAAATGAACTGTGAAAGTAGCATCTCCTAATGCTTGATACAGTTCCGCTTAAGCATAGATGTCTACCCTAAAATACAAAAAACTTCACCGAATGATATCAATTTTTTGCACATAAACCTTCCTCTAATAGTGAAAACATAATCATCGATCCCATCCATATATCGATATCCAAATTATTTAAGTCACCTATAAATATAGATCATCAACCTTATTGACAAGGTCGGCTAAACCCTAAACCTATAAACCCATAATAACAAAAATTACATTACAGAGTATCACCGGACCAATATTATGATTTACATTACATAGCATAGACCTAAATCAAGTAACCAAACAATTCCATCTGCTGGAAATTCCGCTGAGACCAAAATCCAACACGCTTCACCAACCGGTATAAATCCTTAGTGAAGTTACACAAAAAGTCTAACCGAATCCAAATAGGACCACCATAACAACATGCCAGCCAAAGAAAAGTCACCAAATACTCAAAATATGATCAAGAAGCACCTTCAGCATGATAGAAACCGATTCCATAAGCTGGACCAAAACACCAAATATCACATGTTGGCCATTTGGTGGAATTGATTATGTGTTGCATTGATATTTTGTCATTGACGCCAACACTAGCTGTTTGGATGCTTTACTGACACCCTTTTGGTTTCGGTAGGTTAAGTGGTTTCTAGTTAACTTGGATCTGGCATGATCTGGTAGGCTCCGGTATGGTTTGGTTATGGAATTGGCTTATTCACGATACTCATGTTCATATTCAATAAGTTGGTTTTGGTCTGGTGATCAGATGCTATCCTTCTTGCTTAGAAGTTTGGTTTTTGGTTCTGGTTTTGGTTTGATCGGTAGAGCTTTTGATGGAGATCTTTGATGAATTGCATAAGTGGTGTTGGTGCAACTTTTGATGGAGTTTCAGGATGCTGTTGGTGATCATGTTCGAGACTTGGAGGATGAAGATCATTGCTGAAGTGTATGGACCTATACTTGGTCCCGGTTGATCTAGGTATGGACCGACTTTAATGGAACATGTGGATAGGACCTATCAATGTATTTCCGAGATGTATTATATGTTGGATATTATTTGTTTGGTCTAAGGCCGACATGGTTTGTAATTATGTAATTGGTTTATTGTCTGGTTGCAAACCTAATTGTTTATGACCAAGGGTTTGTATATATAGATGTAAGATCTCATTGTAGATCATCATGGTTAATGTTAGAGGTCATGGCCAAGGAATGTATGTGCGAATAATGTAATATCATTCAGGCAAAGGAGTTGGTTGATCATTAGAGATCGAATTGGGTTTATGTAAGAGGATTTAGTCCTCCGGTATAGAGCTTAACCAGAACTGTACTCAGGCATAGGAGATGCTATCTTTTGCAGTTCAACACTTCTCCGGATTGTAGTTTGGATTTATATGTAGTTAGTGAGGCTCCTTTTGTGATGAGTAGTGCGCTCTAGGCTATTGGCCTTCCTGCAAGTGCAGGCCCCTTCATTGTAATTCACATACTTACTGCATAAGTATTATCTGATTGTGGGTAGGCTTCCCACATTGGTTTTCCCCTTTACCGGGTTTTCCACGTACAAATCTTCGTGTTATGTGGATGGTATTTATTTTGTGATTATTATGCTTAATTGGATTAACTGCTATTCCAGTATTAATGTTTTGGGTTCTGGTATTAAAGTTTAAATTGCTAATGGTTCTTGTAATTTGTGACAACTTATTCACCCCCCCTCTCAGTTGTCTTCCAGTTATTTGAACTGTCTAACATCATGTAGCGTCGTAAATTGTACGCACTTGCTAGGGTGGTACAATTTCACACCTAGTTTAGCACCCACCTTGGCACATTTTGCATTTTGCATTGCATTTCCCCTTTAGCACTTAATTAATTAAATTAATTAGGTCTAAGGTTCTATTTTATCATCTCCCATATCATAAGGTTGGGCCCTTTTCATTAAAGTGTGCCCCTTTCATTTTATTCCTCCAATACATCATTTAATCAAAAACCCTAATTAGGTCCTATTTTGAACTTGGGGGCTTGATTTCGGGGGTCAAAACATCTCGAAATCACCTATAACTTCAGGATTCTCTCTAAAATCATCATATCCGACGGCCCTGAAAATTTGGTGAAAAGTTGTTAGGACCATGGTGCCCGGAGAGGACCATGGCGCCCGGAGTGCACATGGTCCCGGACATTTTTCCCAAAATTTTAGGAGCGCAATCCAATCATAAAATAAAGCTTAACCCCAAGAAATTGATGGGAGATTCAATCTCTAGGTCGGCCAAAGTTTAGATTAAGACCTAGGGTTTCATATATAAGAGCTCTCTTTCTTCATTTGAAAGGACCCAAATTTTTGGTTTCAGGGACCTTCTATGTAGCGAAAGAGCAGATCTTTGAAGACTTCAACAACATTCAACATCCACCCATCAAGCATTCATCAATTTCATTCATCCATTTAGGGCTTTGAAGACATTGAAGAGCAATAGGGGATCACCGACTGAAGATTGGCTTGTACCCCTCCCTTGGGGTTGGGTATGATTTCATGTTGTTTTCATGTCTTTGCATAAGCCTCATTATATCACTGGTATTCATGCTTTAGATCACTTTGCATCTTAATTTGGAGCATTTACATTATCATTTACAAGCAATTAGGGTTTACTTTCTAGGTTGCTCTAGTTTGCTTACTTGCATTTTAGGATCTTGCACACACACAAGGTCTGCACACACACTACTTTTACAAGACAACTTGGCTATTCATGGAGGTGGAAATCACCAAAGCGGGGGTTTGACTAAGGCAAAACCCTATATAGCCGCCTACAACCCTTTTTAGATATAAGTGCAGATTTCTGAATTCGAAGGATGCCGCAAGTTGCAGATCCGATGGGAGAAGACTGAGATGGGACAACACACCAAATTGTAGAGCAGAAACCTAGGATAGGGGCATGGGGCACCCTGGTCCTGATAGGACAAGGGTGCTGGGTGCCCTGGTCCCTTAGACAACAGTAGTTTTCAGCACTTTTCGACAGCTTTCAGGTTGCCAAAAGGAGCAATTTCAGGTGCAGAATCAGGTTAGTGGTGCATGTGCCCCCGTCCCGAACATTTCCACTCAGATTTTAACCCTAGGTACACATCTGCATTCTCCTTTTATCCTTGTGTTTACAACTTTTCATCACTTAATCTCAATCTTGCAATCTTGTTACTAGTTCATACTTGCACTCTAGGGCCAGTAGTTGAACTTGCATCAATTTATCTATCATTTGCAACAAAGGAATAGAAATCCTAATAGGTAGCCCGTGGCTCTCTCTTCCACAAAAAGAAGTAGCCAATTGTGTGATACCTCTAGGCTCTTTCTGGTGCAGGGGCACCTAAGGAAAGCTTGGCCACCATGAGGCCATAAGGAAGATCTATGAGTGGTATTAAGTTGTAAGGTCAAATATGACCATTAATGATGTAATTGATACTAATAAGGCAATATGAGTCCATGTGATAAGTCATTTGTAGTAAAATTGGCAATGTTGCCATTTTGGGCAAAACAAGGTAAATGGAGTCATGTAGGGGGTTCAAAGGGTAGATATGAGTTTTTTTTAATGTTTTGTGTTTAATAAGGTCTCAAATGACCATATTAATGTAATGGGATAGTCATGTAGCAAGGAAGATCAAAAAAATTGTCAATTGACAACTAAAAGTGTCAATTTGACAACAAAATAAGGTGATTAATGCACAAAGGTGGTTAGAGGGGTAGTTAGAGAGGTTTCATTTGGTTTTGGGAGTCAAAATTAGTTTAAACCCTCATTCCTATGTATGGGAGACAAGTTTTGATGGTCGAAATTGATTGGTAATGTAAGAGTTTTGAAGTTTGAGCAATAAATACATAGTTTTCCCTGCAATTTTGATAAAAAATCTGAACTTGTAACTACTGTAATTTCATTTTCACAGTACCTTTTGATCTGATTCTTTTTGGAGGTGATAGGGAAATGTTTTAACTTTCATTTGGCATTGGTCTGAAGGTTTAATCAATCGTTTTGTACTTTTTATATTGACTATCCTAAAATCTGCTGTAGGTGACAGTTTAAGAGGGTTTTGAGAGTCATTTTGTGAATCTGACCCATTCTACTTCATGTGGTTACTGTGGCTTGTTGTCGTGCCCAAACTTTAGGGCACAAAAACGGAACAACAAATTTTTTTTTTTGACATCAAGAACTCGCAATATATCCTAATAATAATATTAACTTTATTAGAGTTTTGTCTTATCTAGGGTGAGAATAAAATTGTTTACTAAGGTTGGGTTAATGAACCAACTTGAACGAGCGACTAGTTTAGTGAAGATTAAATTAGTATCACGGATTATTGGCTAGCTCAATTACCTAACTCAAGTTGTCGCTAATTAAAAACAAAGGTTAATTGGTTATCTTCGTGAGTTTAATCATTCCCATTCATATAATGAGAATACCAATAATTAATTGATGCTCATGCAAAATTTATTATTTAAATTCAACCGATGAGGGTTTGAATTTCTATAAGGTCATTTGCCCACTAAGACTGACAATAAGCTAAAGCCAATTCTAATTTTTCTAACCCCTTAATTTTGATGATTTAATTTCGGTCCGACCAAAAATCGGTCTCAAGGGCTTAAGGTTCATAAATTTACAAATCCCTCCTTTTTAAATTTTCCTAACGTCCAAATATATGGGGGAAAGTCTATTGATTAACTAAATATATTAATGGATTTAACGTATAGTTTATCCAACTATATTAATCCTTTATTAATAACCCCCTTGAATTAACTATATTAAAATTTAAATTTTCTAAAGAATGGAAACATATAATAATTCAATTATTAAATTAACCCCAAATATATATTAAAATCAAAGTTTAAAATTCCAATATTAATTTCCCATATATATATAAAATTCTTAAAATGCTAACCCTAACCCGAAATTGGGTTAGGGTTGCATTTCTATATATTACACTTTATTTTAATTTCTTATCATTTTATACCCTAACCTGAAATGGGTTAGGGTTATAATACCCCTTTTTTTTTTATTGTTTAGTGGTGTGATTGCAGGTACGGAGGCAGAGTTAGGGCACGGCGGAGGGTTTCAAAGTGGGAAGAGGTGGAGGAAGTGGGGTGGGGTTTTCGGGCGCCGCTGTGCATACACACAGTGGCGGCAGTGCCGCCCACTGTGCATACACATAGTGGCGGCAGCGCCGCCCACTGTGTGTACACATAGTGGCGGACAACATAGCCGCCGTCCACTATGTATACACACAGTGGCGGGCGCCGCTCACTGTGCATAGCACAGTGGCAGCCGCGACCGCTCCACTGTGTTACACACAGTACGGTGCCCTTCGACGCCGCCCACTGTGTGTAGCACAGTGGCTCGGCCGTGGCCGTCCACTATGTTACACATAGTGGCCCGCGGCTCGTGCCTGCGTTTTTCCACATCTCTTTTTTAAAAAAATAAAATATTTTAATGTTTCGTGGTTTTTAAATATTATATGATGTGTTTTTTTGAATATCAAATATATATATACGGTGCACAATATCTTATATGAATATGTAAATATATATATTTGTATATATATATTTATATATACATATAAACATTGCTATGATCAGAACATAACATATATGTCTATATATTTTTTTTACAAGCATCCATAGAGTATGTTTTCAGATGCAGAAATATATATATATATATAGGATTAAGAAGTTTATTCTGCAATATATTATTATTATTTTTTTAACACAGTAGCATGCAATACCTTTATATATTTTGTAACAGGGATACACAAGTTCAAAATATGTCTCTTTTCTTGTTGTTGCAGGGGTCTGCACATACAGGAATTTATATATATATAGGTATATATTTTTCAATATATATACTTATATACCTATAGATATATATAATTTAAATGTTAAAGTAATAGGGCTGAAAACCCTTATATTGGTTTGAGATTTTAACCATTAAACATTCTGTTCTTAGTCTTCTAACAGCATTAAGAATAGGTCTTATTTATCTTCTTATTTAGTAGTCATACATCCTACTTTCTACAGCAATGTAAAAATACTAGTTCTCTTTTTTAACAGTCATAAAATAACAGTAATCTAAACTATACAAGTAAATAATGAAACCAAATGCATTTTTTTTTTCTTTTTCTTTAATATTGCAGTAAATAAACAAGTTAATAGACCAGATTTAGATGTAGTCTACAGCAACATAATAGACATCAAAATATAAATAAAAATTACATTGCTTTCCAGAATAATAAGTTTCAATAGCCCATATATACAAATGGGTGAATAATCTAACCAATCTTCTCTTTCTTAATCTTTACACATAGAATAAAAGAATACACTTATTTAAACAGAAAAAGAATCAACTTAAGCCCTATATTTACATATACATTTTTTTTTTTTTTGCTACAAATCATAAAGTTACATTTTCTTTCTTTGCTTTTCTGCATTTAAATAAAAATCTGAGTCTGAAATATCTGCAACCAAACAAACTGCAACTCCTAGTCTTTTTCCCAAGCCACCTGCATGTAAGATTTAGGACTGTGACCATGGGATGCTCACCTCCCAGCCTAGGCTTACCAGAAGCCACCCCCGAGCTAGGAGAATCAAGTTCTAGACAGGTTACAAACAAGCATACAACACAACAATAGGGCAAATACTCAAACATACACCTTCCCATCCCAAGCTACACTTTCACCACATTTTGTGATGATCAATCTACGGGTGGAAGTGGACCAAGTACCATTGGGGAGACTGCAGCCAAAATACAACCCAAGCCACCTCATGGCAACACAAAATACACAACAGATTCATCCCACACACCTTATGCCCCCCAAAGGCTCAAAGCCATATTCTCTCCCCTTATGACCCCCAAATGCATACACAAGGCTATGCAGCAAGGGTCACAAAGGACACCCTTGAGATCACTCTCCTTAAGGAGAGCCTCTCACCCAAGGCTGTCATGCTTCTTCCACCCCAAGATCATCCTACTTCCCCAAGAGTAGGAGATCTTGGACACTCCCAAAGCAAGAACACATAAACAAAAAAAAACATAAAAATGAAACTTACATTTCTCTTTTTTTTTTCTACAACAATCTACATATACACAACTCTTTTCACAAGCATTTCTTTCAAAAGAAGGAGCAATTTAAACAACATAAATAAGAGAATACAACCAACCTTAATCTGCCAATAGGTATGTTAGACTTAGTTGGAGATGAGCTGCCCAATCCACACAACTTTCTGCAATTTCTTGGCCCCCAATTTCCTCTATTCCTAAAACTGGTTTTTCCTCCAAAGTTTTTCCCCAAAAATCTCCAAGGATGGAGAGTGGGTGATTCCCTCACTAAGCTTCCATTCTTAGCCTAAGAAGGCCTCTCTCACTCCTTCCAACCTCTTGGATAGAGTGAGGGATCCCCCATTGGATTGGTCTTCCCTAGGTCTTACATCCTCCCTAACCTAGGTACCTAGAGAAGGGAAATGGAAATGGGGAAGAGGGATTACTATCTCCAAGAAGGTTATCCTACCAAGGATGGCACTCCTATAGATGGAATTCGTCCATCTTGGGAAAACCACTTTTTTGGGTGGTTAAACAGGTCCTAAGGGAAAGACACATGGCCAATTTTGGCCTTCACCCATAGGTACCCCATGAAGCCTAATAGAAAAGCTCTAAAATTGACTCTAGGAGTTGATTTGACCTTCAGAAAGTCCACCTGAAGTTAACCTACAGGTCAACTCTGAGTTGACCTTCCTTGTGGCTCACTAACCTAGATTTCTTGGTTCCTTCAAGGATAATTAGGAGATATAACAATTAACAAAAAATAAAACTCTCTAAAAGGAAAGGTGACATGACAAATTGCCAACACCACATACTACATAGGTGTTAAGTGACACTACAAAATAATTCCACATCACAATACACACATGGCAATTGTCCCTTAAACAATTTAAACAATCCAATAAATACAAATTACACTCATGCAACATTTTACATTTACGAATAAAATACAATACATACGGGGTGTTGTCTCTCCAATTAGACAACCCCTGGTTTTACTAACGCACATTGGCCTAGGCTTGATTCTCCATAATATTTCCATGGTCACATGGATAATTTCCTGCACATCTCAATTAAAGCATTAGTACTTCCCAAATAACCTTATATAATATATAACACATAATCAAAATACAATACATTCATTCTGCATAGGCTCGTCATTATAAAATACGATTTATCACAAATTAAAGCAATTTATTATAATCCTCAAAATTTGATCCATCTACAAGATATGCAAACATTTTTCTAACATTATAACAAATTCTGAAATTCAGATAATAACCTGCATCATCACAATATTACCCTAATCTAGAATCATATAGTATTCTATAATCCACAAGGCATAGAAATGAAGCATCCATATATATCAATGTTACCAAAATCATGGGACCATGTAAAGTTCTCTATCCATAGTGTGTCAAAACTAGCATCTAAAATAGTTCCAAAATGAAAATAGCTGAAGAGATAGGATGGATCGGGGTAGGGCCTCACACTTGTGGAATGGGTCAGGAATATTGTAAAATATGTGCTTTAATCATTCATGTGCAGGGAAGAACCTGGAGTTGAGTTTTTGATGCCCAAGGGTATGGGGTTGAGTGAGAAAGAGTGCATTTGGGGTGCCATATTCAAGGTCTGAGCAAAATCTCTTAACAAGTGTTTGGTTTATGCTAGATTATGTTTGTGCAGGTTAAATATGAGGTTTTTGATCCATTAATAGGATCTAGAAGTGTTTGGAGAGTCAGATTTGAGAAGGCCCTAGTTTTGGAGGCCTAAAAGTGAGGGTTTTGGATTTGATTGGGTAAATGAGTGAAGCAGCCCATAAAACCTGGAAAATATTTGATTTTGAACCATTCCCTAAGACTGTTTTTGGGTTTGGAGTTGTGGAGTTAAGTTCTTGAGGGGGTTGCTTTGTAAAAGTGGCCTAATAGGCCTAAAATCCTACATAAAAAGTGGCTGATCCGTACATGTGGTCCAAAGGAGTAATGTCTAGTTTTGGGATATGTTTTATGGCCTGGTAATGGTTAACTAAATATGTAATTTGTTTGTCAAGTGTTTTGGAAGAATTTGGAGAAAAGTTGAAAATACCTGATTTGGAGGGCTACAAGGAATAGAGCCCAGAAGAGCAAGTTTGGTTTATGAGTTTGAGTCTGAGTTTTGGGGTGTGTAGAACCTTGTGTTATGGTGTTTGGGTTTTTTTAAGACTAGTATAGGTGTTGGAACAAACCCTTGAGTGGTTGTCCTTGATTGGGTGTGTTGAGTTGGGTCTAGTTTTGTATCACCTAGTATGTAGAGGATCCTTTGATGTGTCTCCTTGAGTTGATTTGATCCTTAGGGAGAGTTCTAGAGTTGATCCCTCTGCATCACTTTCGTATTCCACAAGTGTGTGATTGAAAGTGAGATTAGGGCATGTTTTCTTAGTGTCACTTTTTCCCCTACACATTTTGGTGAACCCGACGTGAATTCCAATCTTCTCTAATTCTGATTTATGTTTTCAAATTTGAGTGTTTATGCTATTTCAAATTCAAATTTGTATTTACAAGTTTTAATTTCTTGCAAGATTCAAAAATTTAGAGGAAATTTTTGCTAAAACCCTAATTTTTCAATTCAAAGTTGAACTTGTGGATAGCTTAATTGGGATCACTAATTTCAAATCTGATTTAGGAACTCATTTGAATCATAAATTTCATTTTCTAAATCTACATTCTAAGAGCTTGCATTGGTTAAAATTAAACATTTCCTTCTATTTTGCATGTGTTATCATTTGAAAGAGGAAAATTGTTGTCATGATGCATTCATTTCATAGATGTGATAATGGGTTAGCTTCCCTTGTTTCAATTTTTCCTTCTCCTAAAGAACCTCCTCCCATCTATAACAACATTTTAGTGCCTAAAAGAGTTGCTTCCAATCCCTTTGAGACTCTCCCATGCTCTAAGGATGAAGACTTTAAGAGTGATCTTGACAATTCTCCTAAAATGTGCCCTTCCTATTTAGCTATCCTAGAGGAAGAGAATGATATCATAAACACCTTTCTTAATGTTACTTCACCTTCCCTACATGATGCCTCTCTAAGTGAAAAGGTATTGATGGACATTGACTTATTTTCTCCTAAAGTTGGTCCTTCCAATGGGGGCATGTTAGTGCAACGAAAGGTTATGAACACTTCTTTCAAAGATCTCCTTCCTAAGCATGAATCTTTGGAGAAATATGTTCATGTTCCTCCTAAAAAACACTCCCTTCATGAGGATCCTTTTGTGCAAGAAGATGACATGATCCCTACATTCCCTAGTGATGGCATTTCCTTTTCCAACAAAATTCCAACTAGAGATGATGAATTAATTATAAATGCTTACCCTTCTCCTAAAGTTTGTCTTACCCATAAGCATCCCTTAGAGAAAGAAGATGAAATAATAAGCAATTTCCTTAATTCTCTCTCCCCTAAAGATCATATTGAACATATTTTGAGGAAAGAGGATGAGTTTAACACATCTATTGATGCTCTCCCTCCTAAGGATGAGGAATTAATAAACAATGTTATCTCCTCTCCTGAAATTGACAATACTTCAAACATTCCTTTCAACCACTTCACTATTTGGGATGAACCATTAGAAGAAGGTGTAGATTATTCTCTACCCCATGAGAGAACCCTAGCCAAAGGGGATGAAATCAAGATTGAAAACTCCCTTGATAGTTTCTCACCTTCCTTGAATCTCAATTATTCTCCCTCTCCTCAACTTGGTTCTACTCATAAGGAAACCCTAGTTCAAAGCAAGATGGTTAACATTTCTTTAAAAGATCTCCCTCTCAAGAGTGAGACTTTAGAGAGTAATGTTGATCCTTCTCCTAGAGAGTTTATTCCCCATGTAGATCCTTTGATGATAGAGGATGATATGACCTTTCCTAGTATTACTCTACCTACTAGAACATCAATGCCTACCCCTTGTCTCTCTCCTAAAATTGATTTAATCCGTGATAAGATTTTAGTGCAAGAGAAGGCTATCAATAATTCTTCCAACACTTTTGTTCATTCCTCTAAACCATCCTCAATCAATTTGATACGTGTGAATGAAACACCTAACAAACCTCTCTTCACTGTCCAAGGTGCTTTTCCTTCTCAAAATTCTCAACCTTTAAATAAGCCTATCTTAGTGGTTCAAGGTGGTTATGCTAATGATTCTTTTTGCACTCCTAAGAAACCTATTATTACTGTGCAAGGAGGTTATTCTACTAAGAGCCCTTATGAGTATGCTAAGCAATTGAATAGAGAGAGTTATAATGCGGTTGCTCATACCTATAATACTAGAAATAATAGGCAGCCTAATCCTCCTCCTGTTACTCCAGTTTCTCTTCCTAATCCTCAACCAATTCTTCATCAAGCTCCTTGTATTTCACAAATGCTTAGTAAGGACTATGATCTCATAGAACAACTTAAAGCTACCCCTGCTAAGATATCCCTTTGGGATTTGATCCAAACTTCTTCCGCTCATCATGGAATGTTACAAGATGCCTTGAAATATTTGAATGTTCCTCCACCTAATACATCTAGTAATATAGTGTCTTTGGTTAACTCTGTGATGAATCCTAAAGCTCAAATTGTGTTTACTCAAGATGAGTTGCCTACTAGTGAAATTCAACATCAATATGATCCCTTGATGATTGTGGTTATCATAAATGAGACTGCTATAAGACGAACACTGGTAGATAATGGTTCTGGCCTTAATGTGTGTAGCATTAATCTATTGCATAAGATGAATGTGGATACATCCCTTATTGAGCCTGACTCTCATCCCATTCGAGGCTTTGATAATGTGGCTAAGTCTTCATTAGGTATTATCACCTTACCCATCACAGTGGGACCTGTTACTTTGCCTACTCCTATCCATGTTATGTCGGGAAATCTAACATAAAACTTGTTATTAGGGAGACCTTGGATTCATAGTATGCAAGCTGTCCCCTCTACATTGCATAGACAAGTTAAATTTATTTATAATAATAAGACATATACCTTGATAGGTGATACTAATTTTCAAGCTTGTTTGCAAGCATCTACTTCCAAAGGGAGTTCTTCTAAGCCTTCCTCTTCTAGTGATGACTTGTTAAACAAGATACCTATGGATGAATCATCACCCTCTGATAATCAAAATTCTTTGGATGAGTCTGAAGTTCCTGAAGAAAATTCTTCTCAACTTGAATCTACACATGAAAAGGCTTTTGATCCTGAGAAGGTTCTCGTAGAAGATGATTGGGGATCTCTTGATTTTAATCCCACCTTTGTAGGTGAGGATAGGGTGCCTCCTAGAGAGCTTAAAGTTCAAAAGAAGGAAGAAACTAGAGATCAATTAGTCTTACCTGAACCTATGAGCAATAATTTTGTGGCTGCTTCTCAAACTTCTTCTCCTCACACCTCTAATTCTGAAGAATTTGATTCTTTGTCTTATGAAAAACCACCTTTTCTTTCTAAAATGGCTAATCGTTATGGTCGTGGTTTTCATATTTTGGCTAAGAGTGGCTATAGTGGAAATGGTTGTGGCACAAATGAACAAGGAATTAAAGTTCCTTTAGAACATAACATGCATGAATATTCATTTGGACTTGGATATAATCTTTCTAAGCCCACCAAAGCATCTAAAAGACCATCTCTCAGTGTGAATGCTAAATTTAGTAGTGATGATGATCTCACTTCAACTAAATCATCTTCTACTTCTATCAACTCTCATTCCCCTCATAAGGAAATCTTGGCGATGAACAAATCTCTTTATGAATCCCCTCAAATTTCTAAATTCACTTATGAATCTTTATCTCCTATTCATCATAAATTCCTTTCCTCCAGGGATAAGGCTCTAATAAATTACACTCATCTCTCTTCTAAGATTTCTCGTAACTTTCCTTCTTCAATTTTTATCATTTTATACATGTTTTTGATCTCACTTATGGTTGAGCATTCAGCATGTCATAGTCAAATACCTCATTCAATCTATCATGTCTTTAAATAACATTAATGGCTATTATGTTGCTCATCATTATGTGACATTGGTAGCTCATTTACTGGGGGCTCATTGGCATTCATGATGGTACAATTTCAAGTGCAATCATATTTTTGAAGCAACATAATAGCCTAATTTTCTATGTTATCTCTTGTTCCTATGGGGACAAGAGTGATTTCATAAATCTCTTCTTTTTATGGTTAAAATTTCCCTTTGGGGTAATAGTGTGGAAATATTGATCATCTTTTCTTTAGAATCCTCTTTTCCTAGATATGGGAGAAGATGTGTATTCTCTTTCTTATCCTACCCACTTCTTATGAGGAGCATTTTACATACACTAATGTCTTGCTTGCATGAACTCATGTGAGTATGTAGTACATTTTGCTTATGTCTAAATCTCTCCCTAGAAGATTGTGTAAGTCCTTCTCATTGTCCTTATCCTTGGGAGGCAATGATCTTTCCTTATTTTTATCTAAGGATCCACTTTTTCCTATTTCATGGATGGTGTGAACTTTATTACTTGATGTTATTCCTTGTATGCATTTGTTGTTGTTTGTTCAAGGATTCTCTCCTACAAGAGGTGTAAGTCCTTGACTACAACCTCTTTTGCACTTGGTAAAATACATCCATAATTAATTCACTCTCCCAATTGGGTTAGAAAGAGCGTCATCCTTCATTAAGAATCACTTTCACCTCTTAAAAGAAGGAAGTATTGCATTCTTATTCTCTTCTTTGTCTTATTCTATAAGATGTTATATTTGTCTAAGACAATTCCTCTCGAGGATAGGTGTCTTTTGTACAAAGATCTCTTCTCCTCTAAGGATCTCCTTTACACATACTACAAGATATCCCTTTGCAACTATCTTATCCTTGCTTAAAGAGTGCAAAACTCTCTTGCTTGGATCTATGACATTGTTGCATTTTTGGGGTATCTTCTTTTGTGATGAAGGTAGGTATCCTTGTTCTACTTTGCTTATGACATAAACATTACACTTTTTGAGCAATGGGTCATTCTCGGAACCAGAGCACAAACTCTTAGAGCAAGATGTCTCCATTTTTCTTTTTTGCAAGGTGATTATTCTCGGAACCAGAGCACAAACTCTTAGAGCGAGATGTCATGCTTTTGTACTATACATATACAGGTTGTAGCATACTCGGGCATAGACTCCTATGAGGTGCTTCTAACCTCACTTACACACACATGCACAAGGTTGAGTGGAACTAGCAGCATAAGGCTAGACTTTCTCAGTCTCCTCCCTTACATGGATCACCTAGACAAGATCTAGGGGCGAGAAGTCCATGTTTTCTCTCTCACTATTCTTCTCATGGATCACCAATGTGTGTATTCACGCTTTTTTTTCCTTTCTTTTCTTCTCTTTGCATATTGTTTCCATTTACATCCTTCATCTTGTGTTAGAGAACTCTCAAATCCTCACACTCTTTGTTGTGTTGGAATTGAGATATAGTCCTCTTTCTTACCAAATGATTCTCCATTAGTTTTTGATCTCATATCAAATCTTCTTGTGAGTATTGGCTATCAATATTCTTTAACAATTCAAAGTGGTAAACATGATACCCTATTTCAACTCACTAAAATTAGCAAGCCGAAACAGGGGGGGCATATAGCTACCCTTGAATTTTCATCACCTTCCTTAGTAAGCATTAGGTGATTTTGTGATCTAACGTGTGTTTTGTAGGGTGCGGTTCCTAACTGTGTACTGCAGATACCGCTGGGGGCTTCGTTCGATAGACTTATGGATATATCCTTTTTCAAATAATGTTTACTTTTCTATACTTTAGCTTGCATATGCACGTAGTGTTCATATGACCGCTAAAGTGGGGGCTAAATGTAGCGTCGTAAATTGTACGCACTTGCTAGGGTGGTACAATTTCACACCTAGTTTAGCATCCGCCTTGGCGCATTTTGCATTCTGCATTGCATTTCCCATTTAGCACTTAATTAATTAAATTAATTAGGTCTAAGGTTCTATTTTATCATCTCTCATATCATAAGGTTGGGCCCTTTTCATTAAAGTGTGCCCCTTTCATTTTATTCCTCCAATACATCATTTAATCAAAAACCCTAATTAGGTCCTATTTTGAACTTGGGGGCTTGATTTCGGGGGTCAAAACATCTTGAAATCACCTGTAACTTCGGTATTCTCTCTAAAATCATCATATCCGACGGCCCTAAAAATTTGGTGAAAAGTTGTCGGGACCATGGCGCCCGAAGAGGACCATGGCACCCGGAGTGCACATGGTCCCGGACATTTTTCCCGAAATTTTAGGAGTGCAATCCAATTATAAAATAAAGCTTAACCCCAAGAAATTGACGGGAGATTCAATCTCTAGGTCGGCCAAAAGTTGAAATTAAGACCTAGGGTTTCATATATAAGAGCTCTCTTTCTTCATTTGAAAGGACCCAAATTTTTGGTTTCAGGGACCTTCTATGTAGCGAAAGAGCAGATCTTTGAAGACTTCAACAACATTCAACATCCACCCATCAAGCATTCATCAATTTCATTCATCCATTTAGGGCTTTGAAGACATTGAAGAGCAATAGGGGATCACCGATTGAAGATTGGCTTGTACCCCTCCCTTGGGGTTGGGTATGATTTCATGTTGTTTTCATGTCTTTGCATAAGCCTCATTATATCACTAGTATTCATGCTTTAGATCACTTTGCATCTTGATTTGGAGCATTCACATTATCATTTACAAGCAATTAGGGTTTACTTTCTAGGTTGCTCTAGTTTGCTTACTTGCATTTTAGGATCTTGCACACACACAAGGTCTGCACACACACTACTTTTACAAGACAACTTGGCTATTCGTGGAGGTGGAAATCACCAAAGCGGGGGTTTGACTAAGGCAAAACCCTATATAGCCACCTACAACCCTTTTTAGATATAAGTGCAGATTTTTGAATTTGAAGGACGCTGCAGGTTGCAGATCTGACGGGAGCAGACTGAGACGGGACAACACACCAAATTGCAGAGCAGAAACCTAGGACAGGGGCGTGGGGTGCCCTGGTCCCTTAGACAACAGTAGTTTTCAGCACTTTTCGACAGCTTTCAGGTTGCCAAAAGGAGCAGTTTCAGGTGCAGAATCAGGTCAGTGGCGCATGCGCCCCCGTCCCGAACATTTCCACTCAGATTTTAACCCAAGGTACACATCTGCATTCTCCTTTTATCCTTGTGTTTTGCAGCTTTTCATCACTTAATCTCAATCTTGCAATCTTGTTACTAGTTCATACTTGCACTCTAGGGCCAGTAGTTGAACTTTCATCATTTTATCTATCATTTGCAACAAAGGAATAGAAATTCTAATAGGTAGCCCATGGCTCTCTCTTCCACAAAAAGAAGTAGCCAATTGTGTGATACCTCTAGGCTCTTTCGTATTCCACAAGTGTGTGATTGAAAGTGAGATTAGGGCATGTTTGCTTAGTGTCACTTTTTCCCCTACACACATCACATACCGGTAAACCTAACTGGTACTGGGAAATACAAACCAGTAACATAAGTGATAGTTACCAGGGTACCAAAACATGAACCAATAGAATATGGCAAACAAATAACCATCCAGAGTAAGCATCCAAAACCGATTCCAAAGATTTGATCATACCAGATCAGAATCATAGCCAAAACCAAGATGATCACCAAGACTAACTGGGATAGGTCCAATCGGGATAGCCTCCAACTGGGATACAGTGTTGACATCAATGAAAACACTTAACCAAATCCAACATATTGCCAACAATCTCCCCCTTTGGCATTGAGGGCAACACTGAATGTGAAAAACATCCAAGTGCCAAGGAATGCCAATAAGCCCCCTCAAAGATATGACTGATTTTCATATGAATACCACCTCCTACCCTTTGAAATCAATTACAAAGGACGAATACCAATTGAAAAATACTGAACCAAATAGCTGACTACTCCCCCTGAGTAGTAGCATCATCTCATCAACCCGGATCAAAGAAAATATTTGATAAGCTTACCGGATTGATGCATTCATGCATCTCCAAGTCTCCTCCGGAGGGTTGGTAACCCCCAACTGATCTTGGAGATATTAAAAAGTATGTTTAGGCAATGGTTTAGTTAGAATATTTGCAATCTACTCCTTAGTAGGCACATAAACCAATCTGACTTCCTTTGCTTCAACCCTTTCCTTCAAGAAATTGTACCTTATAGAAACGCGTTTTGATGTGGAATGAAATACTGGATTCTTTGACATATCAATAGCAACAGTATTATCATAGTGAATAACAATAGGCTCATCATAACTTACCCTTATATCTTTTAACATTTATTTTATCCATAAAATCTGAGTATAGTTGGTAGCAGCAACTACATATTCCGCTTCAGCAGTAGATAATGAAGTACATGATTGTTTCTTGCTAAGCCATGAAACCAAATTCTTCCCAAGAAAGAATGCACCACTGGTAGTGCTCTTCTTGTCATCCACATCTCCTACCCAATTAGAATCTATATATGCACATAATCTGAAGTCATCATTCTTTGGATACCATAACACAAGGTCTGTTGTACATACCAAAGACCTGAATATCCTCTTAACAACAATATCATGAGTTTCTCTAGGATCTGACTAAAATCTAGAGGAAATACAAACAACATTCATAATATAAGGTCTAGTTTGAGTTAAGTACAACAATCCACCAATCATTGATTTGTATCTACTTGGATTCACTTTAGGGGATTCATCATCCTTTGACAATTTGCAACCGGTTATCATAAGAGTACCAATAGGTTTGGAATTCTCAAGTCCAAATTTCTTAAGTAACTCCTTCACATACTTAGTTTGACAAATGAAAATACCTTTATCAATCTGAGTAATCTGCAAACCTAAGAAAAATTTCATCTCATCAATCATAGACATTTCAAATTCATTCTTCATATCATCAACGAATTTAATGAATAGACTATCTTCTCCTCCAAAAATGATATCATACACAAAGAATTCAATGATAAATATGCCATCGTGCTCAATTTTTTAATATAGGCTACTATCAACATTACCTTTGCTAAAACCAATCTTGGAAAGATATTTGTCCAATCTAGCATACCATACCCTAGGGGCTTGTTTTATTCCATATAAAGATTTCTTCAATCTGCAAACCATGTCCTTGTCTTTTGATAAAGAAAATCCATCAGGTTTCTCAATGTAGACTCCCTCTTCAAGATCTCCATTCAGAAATGCACTTTTGACATCCATCTGATATACTTTGTAGTTCTTGTGTGCAACATAAGCAAGAAAAAGGCTTACCACTTCAATTCTTGCAATCGGGGCATAAGTCTCACCATAATCAACTCCTCCTTCCCGTGAATAACCTTTGCAAACCAATCTAGCCTTGTTCCTCACAATTTGACCTTTCCCATTTAGTTTATTCCTGAAAACCCATTTAGTTCCAATAATGTTCTTGTCTTTAGGTCTAGGAACTAGTTCCCATGTCTTATTCTTTTCAATCTGATCTAATTCTTCTTCCATTGATTTTATCCAATTTTCATCTTTACTTGCTTCAATAAATGATTCTAGTTCAATTTGAGAAATAAAACATACCTCTTCAGTAGCTAGCCTTCTCCTAGTCATCACATCTTTGCTTTTATCTCCAATGATCTGATCTTCAGAATGATTTAGTTTCACATACCTGAGACTCTTTGAATTTTCTTGATTTACTGACTCTTTCTATTGTTCCTCTATCATATTTGAGTTTTTTGATGTTACCGGAGTGACAGGTTCACTATTTTGAGCAGCTTTATGCATTACCAGTTCGTCTAATAAATTCATCTTCTGGTCCACAGTAATATGATATGATCTAATTACTGCCATGTTCATCCACCTTGATATTTATGTTCTTCGTTATCCTATTCAATCTTTTGTTATAACATCTATATGCTTTTCTCTTATTATAATAACCCAAAAATATTCCTTCATCACTTCTAGGATCAAATTTTTCCAATGCATCTTCTCTTCTAATGTAACATTTATTTCCAATTTTTTTGAAATATCTGACAATGGAAGTATGGCCAAACCATAATTCATAAGGAGCCTTATCGGTATCACCTTTAATGTGTACTTTGTTGAAAGTGTATATAGTTGTATTGACAGATTCCCTCCAATAAATATCAGACAATTTAGCTTATATCATCATAGTCCTTGCCGACTCAAATATGGTTCTGTTCTTCCTTTCCACCAATCCATTCTATTGTGGAGTCCTAGGTGCAAAAAGTTGTCTTCGGATTCCATTCTTCTCACAAAAGTTGTTGAATTCACCATATGTAAACTCACCACCTTGATCTGATCTCAAACACTTTATCTTTAGTCCTGTCTTAGTCTCAACGATAGCTTTAAAGATTTGAAATTTCTCAAAAGCTTCAGATTTTTCTTTAAAAAATGCTACCCACATCATTCTAGAATTATCATCAATAAGTAACATAAAGTATCTATCTCCTTGAAAAATTTTAGTCCTAGTCGGTCCACAAAGATCAGTATGAATAAGATCAAGAATTTCATTAGATTTATCATGTATTCTTCTAAAAGAAGTTCTAACTTGCTTACCCATTTGACATTCTCTACATACCATATTATGAGGTTTGACAGTTTTGGGCAAATATCTGACAGCTTATGTTGAACTGATCTTCACTATGCAATCAAAATTTACATGACACATCCTCTTATGCCATAACCAGCTTTCATCAATATGAGCAATCAATCAATCTTTCTCACCCTAGTTCAAATGAAAGATGTTTCCATTGGTCAGGGTTCTAGATGCAATTTCCAATCTAGATCTATTGATGATCTTACATTTTCCATCCTTGAATTGCAAATGAAATCCTCTATCCACCAACTAAACTACACTTAAAATAATATTCTTTAAGCCTTCAACATAATAAACATTATCAGTGTTATTCTTACCATCCAATGATATTGTTCCTTTATCTTTGATCCTACATGCCTTTTTGTCTCCAAATCTGACTAATCTACCATCAAATTCTTGTAGTGAGAATTTTTCTCTTGTTACTAGTCATGTGATGTGAGCATCCACTGTCTATAACCCATTCATCTTTTTCTTCAATTTTAGCAGCTAAAGCCTTTTCCTCCATATGAGTTGTTTCAATGATAGGTTCTGGAGAATCATCCTTAATAGCAATAAAAACCCAGTCCTTACTGGAGGAAGCTCCGTTATCGATTCCACTCACAAGTTCATCATCATCATCATCATCATCATCATCATCATCATCATCAATAATACCAAAATCATCATCACCAACATAATAGCATGATTTATCCTTATTCCTTCTTAATCTAGGTCTGTTTTGATATTCTGGATTAGGCTTATAACTCTTCACAAATCTTTCATGATTCCTAGTAGCTCTTTCAGGGAATCTAGAAGTAAAATGACCAATCTTATTGCATGAAAAACATTTAAAAGGGACTTTTCCTTCATACTTACTTCCAGCTGGTCCTTTAGGAATTCTTCTAGCAATCAGAGCTTCAAGCTCTTCAAGTTCTCTTTCTTCTCTTTCAATGTCCTCCATATCTTTAGCATACATCTCCTTCCAATCTATCTTCTCCTGACTGGAGGTAGATGCTTTAAATGTAGTATCAGTTTTAGTAGCACTCTGATTTGCAAGTTCCTTAAGCTCAAAAGCAATCAATTTCCCAAGTGTATCTCTGGTAACAGGGGTACTTGACATTGTCTGGAGTTCATTGATTGCAGTAGCCTTCATCTTATAAGCCGGAGGTATAACTCTCAGAACCTTTGACACTATCTCATCCTCACTAATCGATTGGCTACAACATTTGATTCCCATAATAATCTCATTTACTCTAACAATGAAAGAACTTATCTTCTCATCTTCTTCCATCTTCAAAGTTTCATACCTTACTCAGAAACCTTCAAGTTTTGCAATCTTCACATCCTGGTCACCTTCATAAAGAGTTTCAAGCTATGTCCAGATCAACTTTGCATTCTCCAACTCTATGACATTCAATAGCTTTTCATCAGATAGGATGCTTAACAATTCTTTTTTAGCTCTGACATCATTTTCAGTCTTCTTTTGTTCATTAATAGGTGCTGGTGTTCCAGAATTAGGATCATGAGGTATATACCCTTTCTCCACTATCTCCCAAACTTTAGCTCCAAGATATCTGAGATGAATCTTCATTCGCTCCTTCCATATTTTGTAATTTGTACCATCAAATCTGGGACTCTCCTTCTAATAGGGATTGAATGTAGAACTAGATGCAGTTGCCATCAGATCTCCTCAAGTAGTTAAGCTTCTGCAGAGAGGATCTCGATTTGATACCAATTGTTAGACAAATATGATATCGAAATTAAACTGAGAGGGGGGGGGGGTGAATCAATTTACCATAAGAAATCAAAACTAATGCATATCAAAACCATTAAACCGGAGCACAAAGAAACCAACACAATGAAGAATGGAAAATGAAAGCACAATACACACAACACCAATATTTTGACATGGAAAACCCAGTAAAGGGAAAAACCACGGTGGGAAACCCTACCCACAATCAGATAATACTTCTATAGTAGTATGTGAAATTATAATGGGGATTGCACTTGCAATTAGGCCAACTGCATAGAGCTCACTTCTCATCACAAAAAGAAGTCTCACTAACTTACAAAAATATCAAACTACAATCTGGAAAGAATGAATTGTGAAAGTAGCATCTCCTAATGCTTGATACAGTTCCAGTTAAGCACATATGTGTGCCCTACAATACAAAAACCTTCACTGAATGATATATCACTTGTTTGCACATAAACCTTCCTCTGATAATGCAAACATAACCATCGATCCCATCCATGTATCAATATCCAAATTACATGAATAAGGCACCTATAAATACAGACCATCAACCTTATTGACAAGGTTGGCTAAACCCTAAACCCATAAACCCATAATAACAAAAAATACATTACAAAGTATCACCAAACCAATATTAGGATTTACATTACATAGCATGGACCTAAATCAAGTAACCAAACAATTCCATCCACTGTAAATTCCTCTAAGACCAAAATCCAACACACTTAACCAACTGGGAGAAACCCTTAGTGAAGTAACACAAAAAGTCTAACCGGATCCAAATAGGACCACCATAACAGAATGCCAGCCAAAGCAAAGTCACCAAACACCCAAAATATGATCAAGAAGCACCTTCAACATGATAGAAATCAATTCCATAAGCTGGACCAAAATCGTCTGACCAAAACACCAAATATCACATACCGGTAAACCTAAATAGTACTGGGAAATACCAACCGGAACATAAGCGATAGTTACCAGAGCACCAAAACATGAACCAAAATAATATGGAAAATAAATAACCATCCAGAGTAAGCATCCAAAATTGATTCCAGAGATTTGATCATACTGGATCAGAATCATAGCCAAAACCAAGATGATCACCAAGACTAATTGGGATAGGTCCAACCAGGATAGCCTCCAATAGGGATATTGTGTTCACATCAATACCAACACTTAACCAAATATATCATATTGCCAACATCTCCCCCCCTTTGACATCAATGACAAAGACATATATTTGTACCACAAAAACTCAAAACTGAATCACTAACTACTCCCCCTGAGTAGCACCCTCCACTCATCAATCCAGATCACAAGATATGACTATAAAATGCACCGAACTAATGCATAGCAATTCACCTTAGTTCTGATCAGGAGGGGAAATCACTCCTAGCTTCCCTTTGAGATACTCAAAAGTATCTTTAGTCAAAGGCTTTGTAAAGATGTCTACAATCTGTTCCTTTGTAGGCAAATACTCCAATCTAACTTCCTTCTCATTTACTTTTTCTCTCAAAAAGTGAAACTTGATAGATATATGATTAGTCTTTGAATGCAGGACTAGATTCTTAGAAATGTTAATTGCACTTTGTAAAGTGGAAAACGGGAGGCTTAGAAAATTCACCACTTGGAAAAGAGAATTCATTGTGTCAATTTTCACTTGGAGGACTTTACATTCAAAAGAGGGGATGAATCTACTAGATCCAATCCTAAACGACACAAGAACTGAATACTAAATAGATTGATTATGTTTGGAATGTGTTTGACCCTCTTTTGTAATTTGAATAAATAAAGTATTGAAATTAAAGACAAAGTAAGAGGAACAATGAGCTACAAATTCAAGATTTCGTCATGCACCTGGATTTGAGCAGTTTGAGATGATTTGGAGCTTCTCTGCGAAATCCGTCAAAAGTTGCAGGGACCGTGTGTCCGGCGTTTGGACCAGGTCGCCCCCCTCTTGGTCCTCTAAACTTGCTGCATGTCAAAAAGGGGTTTTCTATCTCTACAAATAAATCCTAATTCTATAAGTACAACTACACACCTTATTCCTACACATAAAAAGAAGAAGAAAGGGGTTGGGACTAGGGGTTTGCCTAAGGAAAACCCTAGTTTGGAATTAACCTTGAATGAAATACTAAAAATGCTTGAAATAAATGATAGAAAGGTATACCTTCAAATCTGCAATAGATGATGATGATGCTTTGCTTCTTAGATGCAATCACATATGTTGTATGAAATTGCATGAACATGAAAAAACCCTAACACACACACATGCTTGCAAATGAATGATGTAATTATGCTCCAATGGATGGATGAAGACTATGCAGCCTTCAAGAATACTTGATGATGAATGCTTGAATGCAGTCTCCTTTCCTTCTTCACTTTGTCATGCTATGCTCAAATGAGAGGGGAAACCTCCTTATATACTTGCCTGTCATTAATTGTTTAATTTTCCATAATATGCCGACATGGGGAAGTAATTTCCAGCTCATATTTGAGATAGGGCCTAGGGGCCAAAATAGGTCTTGATTAGGGAGGACTAGGGCATGGCGTCCTGGTCCTACCCTAATTTAGGCTAGGAACAAGGGGCTATGTAAGTTACAAGATACAAATATGAGGCTTGGTTGCATAGGGGAGGCATAAATAGGTCTCGATCAAGAATGGGGATGAGACCGATAAGGTAAGGGCCCAAAATATAGTCAAAATTGTAAGGGGTGCAATTTTAGGATGCTACATTTAGGCCCCACTTTAATGGGAGTATGATCTTACGCAAATACTCATGGTAAAGTAGAAGAAGAGAGATGAGGAATGCAAAATAAAATCACAAGGAGTATAAGATATCACTAATTTTGAGGAACTAAGCCCCCAATCTTAGGATCTTAACTCACTGAAACATATGTAAGGGCACACAAAACAAGAAAAAAAAGAAGACAAAGATAAAAAGATAAACAAAGGTAAAGACACAAAGGTACACAAGACCCAAAGACCAAAAATAGGACCACAAGTCAACTAGCTGAAGATACCTCGATATCAAAATGTCTCAACAACTAATATCATTCTTGAAAGTGCCATCTCACAAACACAAATGATCACAAAAAAGTGCAAAGCAAACATCATACATGAAATATCAATAGAAAAAACTATGAGTTCATGAGAGGAAGAAGAGAGAGCATGGCTACACACTAGATGTGTTTATCTAGGTGATCCATGAGAAGAATGATGAGAGAGGGCATGAACTACTTGCCCCTAGATGTTTTTATCGAGGTGATTTATGATGTTTTTATCTAGGTGATCCATGTGGGGAGGAGAGTAAGAATAGTCTAGTGTCAAGTGATGTCTAGTTTTTAGCTAGTTCCACCCATCCTCATGCGTGTGTGCAAGTGATGTCTAGTTTCAAGTGTATGACACCCCATGTAAGAGTATTTTCTCTATTTTTGAGTGCACTTCAACTTGTTTAAGACATGTAATTTAAATGCGAATTCCAAGGGGTGATTGTGTTTGTGCAAATGTGTAAATGGCAAGTGGAAAAGATACATGCCTGGTTTTGAGGCCTTCCCATTTAAGACTTTTCTATTTTCGGTGATGTGTAACCCTGTAAAAGATATATATCAAATGTTGCATTTGGTTTTGAGTGTGAAGCATCTCTCTCTAAGAGTTTTTACTCTGGTTCTGAGAATGAACACCTCGTTTAAGACATGCAAAAATGATATGCAAGAGTTATAGTACGATATAATAGAAAGGGAGCGATATGGGTGCCCCCCCCCCCCCCCCCCCCCCTTAAGCTATCAACATAGTATTATGTTGATGTCTTAAGGAATCTAGAAACAAGGATACCTTACCTTCAACACCAAGGAGATATCCTTTAGGCAACAATGTCATAAATCATAAGCTAGAGAGGGTGTACTCTTCAAGCAAGGATAAGATAGTTGAAAAAGAGATATCTTGCAACAAGTGTAAAGGGGATTTTTGTAGGAGAAGAGATAATTGCTAAAAGATATCTACCTCCAAGAGGAGTTATCTTGAACAAACATAGCATATTATACAAAAAGAAAGGAAGGAGAACAAGAATTCACACCTTCCTCCTATTGCTAGGTGAAAGGGATTCTTGATGAAGGATGACACACTTTTGACCTAGTGTGAGGGGTAAGTTTATCGTAGATATACATAGCTAAGTGAAGAAGAGGTTGTATCCAAGGACTTACACCTCTTGTATAAGAGAGAATCCTTGAGAAAACAATAAATTCACACAAGGAATGGCACCAAATCATGAACAAATACCACTCCACAAAGGAAAAGTAGATCCTAGACAGGAGAGAGAGAGAGAGAGAGAGAGAGAGAGAGAGAGAGAGAGAGAGAGAGAGAGAGAGAGAGAGAGAGATTCCCCTAAGGAGGGATTAATCATAAGAGACACACCATTGGAAGGAAGGATATCAACACATGATAAATGCAGCCCCTAAAGGGAATAGTGATACATTAGATAGAAAGCGAGAGGTAGAAAAAGCCATCCTTGCCCCCCAAGCAAGAGGACAAATAGGAAAATTACACATCTTCTAAAGAGAGGTTATTCATAAAAGATGAACCATTTCAAACAAAGAATAGGTCCTAACCAAGGGACAAACATGTTCTCACATGAAGGATAATTATATGCAAGAAAGGATGTCAAGTGATGAATAACATTGCACAAAAGAACGTGTAATTTTCAAAGAGAAAAGAAGAGGAAGAAGAAGATTTACAAAAGTTCTCTATTGAGAGATTATTCATAACAAATGCACCATTTCAAGCAAGGAATAGGTCCTGTCCAAGGAACAAATATGTGCTCGCATGAAGGTTAATTCTATGCAAGAAAGGACGTCAAGTGATGAATAATGCAATCACAAAGAAAATAGTGAAACCTTAGAAAGAGGAGGGAAAGAGGGGAAATCATGTTGTTACCCCAAGATATTTGAAATTGAAGAAGCACCACTTCTAATGAAAAAGAGCCCCCAATTAAGTAACTTATTATGTCATAGGGTAAGGAGAAACGTGAGGGTGAAAGAAGTGCTAAGACACTACCTCTTCACCTAGAAAGAGAGAAAGATCTGTTGAAAGACATATATGAGTACAATAGTATTGTTCTCGAAAAAATTCCTTAAATGCTTTACACTTTCCAAAAGAATGAGAATAATAATTATGAAAAAGACAATCCATATCACCTTTCTTATGCTTATTTTATATGGTAAAAATGGATTAATGGAAACAAAAATATTGAAAGACTAACAAGGATCAACCACAAAATCCTAGCCTAACAATGAAAATGATCCACCATACACGAATGAAGATACCTACGACCATGCAAATAAATAAACTAAACCAAGATATACAATTCACATGTCTAGTAGGCTTTCAATCTCCATTGATATTGTTTGATATATTTGCTCTCAAATTTTATGTGTGCACAAGAGCTCAACAAAGAATGGAAATGTGGTTGATAGTGTGATTGCATGAAGGCTTGATTAACACAGTTGTTAGGTGCATTGATTAGGGTTGAAAAGGAAGAGGGTATCCTCTTATATAGAGAATACTATAAGAAATGAAGGGATAAGATTAAGAGGTGTAAAGATAAATGGTCAGCTAGGATTAAAGGGTAAGTAGAGGAAATACTTAAATGATAAAGGGGGTAGGTAAGAGAATAATTAAGAGATGAGTGACATGTGTCATGGGTAGAAAAGACTAATGAATTAGTTAAATAAATAAAGATTATTTAATTAATATAAGAATTAGGATCAAATAATTTTTATTTTTTTGATTGGTAATTGGCTGAAGCCTGAATAGCTTTTGACTAGAGCTATGAACCAGTGGGGACACAGTAGGGGCCCCCATCCCCATTACATATCTTTGAATTATTATTATTATGTTTGATTAGATTGACCCCAAGACCTTCCCCATCCTATGGAAGGCCAAGAGTCACAACTTAGAATTACACTTCAGATGTCCCTATTGGGAATTAAACTTGGGTCTCCATAGTGAGAACCCAGTGTTTTAACCAGTTAAGATCAACCCCTTGGACGGATCAAATAATTAAATAAATAAAAATTTATTTAATTAGATAGGATAATTTTAGGTGTCTACATTTTTCCCCTCTTTGAGATAATGCAACTTGTCACGTTAGCTCAAGAAGAAAAAATAAACTGATACAAAGTTGTTCCATGATGGGAATGATATGCCCCCTCGAGAGATTGGATGAAAAAAATGAAAGGGGTGCATACAATCTCTCGTTAAGAAAGAAAGGCTAGAAAAGGACTGACAAGATAGGGTGAAGAGACTGACATGAGAGATTAGGGTTAAGTAGCCTATAAGATAAGGCCACAAGGAAAATGTGCTATGCTCAAATTCATCATTGCTAAATAGGAAATAAGGAAAATCACAAATCCCTTAAGTATCTAAGCAATTCAAACACAAACCAATAAAATAGATGCAAAATAGACTAAAATTAAACAACGTAAAACTCCCTATTGTGCATCATGGCTTCCATTGTTGTTCTCCTCTTTGTGGTATGGTGGCTCTCAGATATCGCGTTGACAACCTGCAAATGACACCAAGATTCAAAGTTCGTGATTGTTGAAAATGGAGATTGAATGCTCAATTTATAGATAATTGGAGAGGATTGATTGAAAGGTAGAACAAATTGATCAAGAGGTGGAACTCAGGTAACCTCACATATTGATTGATAGTTGAACTGCTGATTTGGAGGTGAAACAAAATAGATTGAATAGATTAAATGAGTTAACTGATTGAGAAAAAGCTAACTGAAGGAAGAAAAAAGAATGATTGGAGGATAATTAATTGATGACAAAGCCAACTAGAAGATGAAAATAGAGATTGGAGAGATAAATGATTTAATTAATTAATTGATTGAATTAATTAATTTAGGATGTGCTTGCACTTTGACTTAGATTTTCAATTTAATTTTTGCATGAGATTTATTCAAATAATTGAATTCATTTTAAATTCAATTTAGTATTTGAATATATTTAAAACTTGACTTTGATTTTCAATTTGATTTTTGAAATCATGCACATGTGATTGAATTTAGAAGAAATTAGAAGAATTTGAAATTAAATGAAATTAGAATTTGGGGATTTGGAAATGGAATTAGAAGAACTAATTAACTAATTAAATAATTTAAAGAAAATATTTAATTATTTTAGAAATGGAATTTAATTAAATAATAAAGATTATTTAATTTAAAGGATTAAATCACAATTAATTAAATAATACATATTTAATTAATATTTAGAAAAGGGTTAATGATTAATTGATTAGAGATAGAAATCGAAAATAGAATTTATTTAAATAATAAAGATTATTTAAATTGGGGAATTAATCAAAATTAATTAAATATTTAATATTTAATTAATATTAGAAAATGGTTAAAATGATTAAATAATGATAGAGTAAGAAATAGAATAATTAGTAAAATGATGAGGAAATATGAAATTAAAAGAATGAGATTAATGAACTTAATTAAATAATTAAATAATTATTTAACTAATTAGATGAATAATTAGTACATGATCAATGACACATTTTTAGGTGTCTACATTTGCCCCTCTTCGAGACAAAGTCAGAATGATGTTGTTTCGAAGAAAATGAAAAATTCCGCCCCAATATGCCCCGATGATACTTAGGGTTCAATGCCCCCTCAAGAGATTGTTTGTGCATTAAAGACATGAATGATCTCTCGAAAAAAGAAGAATGTGAGATGAAAGATAAAAGAATAGTTAGTTGATTAGAGATAAAGATAGGTGATGTGAAGATGATATTGAGATAGAATATGAGGGAATGGACCTTAGAATGAAATAGAATGATGTTAGATGATAGAAAATGATCTAGAAAGAGATGATGAGAAAAGAATCAACAAACTAGCAATAAGCAAATGAGATGAAATAAGAAAGATTGATTCACGAACCTGTGTCATTATTTATTGTGCAATATATATTCATCACTGAGCCTTATTATTGAACAATGGAGCTTAGCACATCAGGGTATAAGGAACCAAGATGTAAAATATCTCATTGAAGAAACAAACACGTAGTAGACAAGGAGTAAACCCCTCCATTCTGGGAAATACACTAGGGGTTGAGGTATGTGTGGCATTCAATAGCTGAATTCTCCTATCACAGACACCCACTAGACCAATTTCCCTAGAACTTCATCAGTTCACACCACAAACAACAAACAAAAGAAAAAGATAATTCCCATCATGGCTCCTCTAGTCACTTGTGGACATCATTGAGTAGCATAGGAACATGATCTATCGCCAAATGATAAAAGATAAAAGACTGACTTGTTCAAAATTCAGCAACTATACTAACCTTGTGCCTTCGTTCTCAGTTGCTTGATTTGATGGTTGATAATGTCTGATCTCATAAAGTTTCAGACCCCGTTTAAGACTGACCTGTCTGATTTCGAGTGTTTCCTCTTCTGTTTAAGACAAGATAATGATCACTTGATATGGATATGATACGATTGATAAGACAGTTTGATTAGTTGATTGCAGATGTTTGACTGGATAGTCGTATCCTTTATTAACTTCATGTGAAGCGTTTGTTGGATATCTGCTAGGGTATTTGTTTCTTGCGAGACATTTTATTGCAAGTTTTTTGATTGATTGATTTTCAATTTTTAGTTATTTTCCAAGAGCTTTATGTTTTTGGATTATGTGGATCGATATTTGAATGTTTTTGATTGATTTTTCATGACATTGTGCAGATGTTTTTGATTTTTTGAAGGATTTTTCAATGTTTTTGGATTTTATGTTTTTCACTATTTTCGGATTTTAAGTTTTTCACTATTTTTGGATTTTTAAGTTTTTCACTTTTTTTGGGTTTTTTAATGAATGTTTTCCAAATGTTTTTGGTTTGATTTTTTTCAGGACTTTTAACAATATTTAAGATTTTTTTTTTTCAAGACGTTTTCCAAATGTTTTTGGTATTTTTGAAGCATGACCTACCATTAATTGATAAAGATAAGACTAAATTGGACAAAACCCAACAGTCATACTGATCTATGTTGTTTTTTTGATTTGTGTGATCATTGATAGGAATGTCTAGTTTCAAAGAGTGAGTACCTCATATAAGACCGATTTGTTTGGTTTCAAGTACACCCTTCCTTATATAAGACATGTTGATATTTGATAAAGTTTGATCGATAGATTGATTAACAAGACGTGTGATTAGTTTGATTGTAGACTTTGAGAGTTTTTCTGTTATTGATTTGATTTGATGGACGGTGTACGGTTTCTTGCTTTGATTTTTTGATTTGTAAGGGTTTTTTCAGGACATTTTGTTACTTTTAATATTTTATGTTTTCCCAATGTTTTTGGTATTTTTTCAGGACTTTATTTGATTTTTTAGGATTTTTTCAGGACTTTTTAGGACTTTTTAGGATTTTTTCAGTTATGCCCCTAGTGTGCAAACCTATATGACATGATGATTTGCAGAATGCATGTGGAGACAATGAATTTTTGACATGACCTATGTTAATGCAATATGGATGATGAAGATGCTTTTCCTATTCAAACAAGGATAACTGTTTTTGTTTAGCATTTTGTAATACACCAATTGAAATGGGGGTACAAAATATTTAGTAGATAAGCGATCAATCCATCTTTAAGGTCCTTGTTGGCATTATGTGAACCGGTATGAGGACATGATGACATTGTATGTTGTCATTGATGTCAATATGCTGAAGAAGAGAGAACCGGTATGTTACCAAGAACCGGTGTATGTGAGAACCGGTATAACATTGTGAACTGGTATATGTGCCAAAGTGAAGTGGTGTGTTTGTTCAAGGTGAACCGACATGTGGTTATGGGAACCGGTACATGGAAGCTTTGTATGACTACTGGTTGGTAGTCTCAACTTCAGGGTTTTCGGTTGAAGTACTTCAAGCCTGTGTGACTCAATTGGTGACTTTGTGTGACGAGTTAGCATTGTAACAAACAATAGATCATGTTGCCATGTCAGCCTTGTGCGCGTGAAGGATCTTTCTTGAAGGAGATTGTCCCTATCTACCTCAAGAATGTGCGAAGTCTGTAAACGGTGATAACGCATGATGGGTTATCAACCGCCATGCAATCAGAGGAAAATAAATGATGGAGAACATCTTGAGATTGGTTCAAGACTGTTGCATTTAATGCAATGTGCTCAACAGTCAGGATTGAACCGTTTGAATTGCTCAACCTAACATATTTAGGGTTTATGCTACTGACCTATCTATTTCCTATAAGGTCGATGTTGTGTTTCTTTCTAAGGTTGTTGGCAAAAAGTTATGTGTGAGTATCCAAGTGAAGAGATACGTGATTCTTTCCATACCAGAAAAGAGAAGTGATACCTGTAGAGTGTAAGTGCAGAAGGTGAAGAGGAGCTAAAGTGGATCTGCATTAGCATTGAGTGCTGTTACCAGATCATTGTAATACCTATTGATCTCTAACCACTTCAGCAGTTGGGAAATCCCTTAACAGGGTAGCTTTAACTGGCTTACTGTAAATCCTTTAACAAGGTGACTCAAAACCATTGAGTTCTTGAAATCCTCTAACAAGGTAACCTTTAACAGGGTTTAACCCTTAACCATGTATTCTAGCCATCCCTTAATCGGGTGATCCCTAATAGGATCAGTTCCTAATAGAACCTATTGTATCAATCTTTAATCGGACAAGGCTCCTAACAGAGCGAACTTCTAAAGAGTTCAAAAAATAGCTTGTGGGTATTCATCCCCATTGTGGTTTTTCCCAGTTGGGTTTCCACGTGAAAAATATGTGTGTCATGTGTGGTGTTATTCATGTGATGGTTTAAGTGATTTGTGTCTGAAGGTAAATCATGTTAATCCAGCTGTTTATATATCTTTGATGATAGATTACCTGTTCATGCACTAGGGTGAAATGGAAATGAAGTATTAGATTGTATGAAAAGATAAGTGTCAACCGGTTTATGCTTGTCTCAGTTATTCTGGGTTTTACCAGTTGTACTTTGTTTAAGACCGGTGTTACTATTTGTCTATCAAAGCACAATTTCTGCTGACAAACCGGTTTAGGATTGTGTTTTTGTCTGTACTGATTCACCCCCCCTCTCAGTACTGGTTTGGTACTATCTATTCATCATTGAGTTATCAGTCCTTTGGAACATCCAAATTAACACACTTAGTGACTATGGTTTACAAATGGAGATGCAACAAGCTTCCCCATTGGTTCTTGAAACTTTTATCTTCTTTTGCCCATGTGTGTGCAAATGAGTTAATTCCTGCTCCTGTGTTCACTAAAGATCCTTAGCATCCTATATGACTAGCTACGTGGATTATCCTAACTTTAAAAGCATCCCGAATAGAGCCTCGCTGCCAGCAAGCTTTTAGAGCTCCGATGAGGTTATAGACTGTAATTTCTCATATATTGCTCTATTTCCAATAGGCATTCATAGCCCTGATGGAGTTACTCACATGTTCCCATAGTCAAGTTTTTTTTGCACTCGTATGCGTGATATTTCAGTTATATATCATTTTTCTTTTTCCTTGAGATGAATATTTGGCATAACTCTTTTTCTCTCTCTCTTTTTTTGCCTTGACTTGTAAGTAATGAAACCTACTTGGGTGTGACAATTATAGTGGTGCTAAAGTAGAATTTTAGATTTTTCACTAGTCATAGAATCAACTAGGTGTCTCAAATGAATTAGAGATTTTATTAATGTGTTTGATATATAGAAATTGATAGATTTTGGACTAACAAGTCTTAAATAGTGAAATCACTACCCAACCATAAGTAAAGCGCCGTCACGGGGTAATGTTGAAAATGAATGACTTTAGGACCTCAAAGACTTCATGTCTGAATAGATAAGAAAGGAAATGACCCTTATTTCTCTTGAATGCAAACATATAATAAACTTGGATAGTTGCCTTGTTTTATTGATGCTTCTATATGCCAATGCGGAAAATTATATGCCATGAAATTTGTGAATGTGATGTGCTTGAAAAGAAACTATATGCGATGCAGTGCTTTGAATAAAATGAGATGAAATGTGGAAAGAAAAACCTAAACTAACCCAACCCTTAGATATAATATCGTTTAAGGTGCATGTTGTTCATAGGATCAGAGAATCTTGTGTAGGTAGTTCATTGGTCTTTGTTTGAAAAGTCGGATAAAGATGCCTTTTTCAATAGGATATAAGGACTCAACTAAGTGTACATGTTCAGTATCTCCAATGTGGATTTCCTTAGTTGTTTTATTTTGTCAATCATCAGAGGGAAATATAGCTCTAGAACCTATGAATTCAGCTCTAGCCTTATCATTATCAAAGCAATCCAACTATGGTAGATTATCTTGCCCCCAGTCTTTCAAGTGTGGGTGGATTAGACAAATAGATTCTAGTTCTGAAGTTGTGACATGAGCAGGTGTTATGCCTGTTTTCATTGATGCACTTGAAGAGGACGATGAAGTCAACTAGGTGTTGATCTCATTAGCTGGTGTTATGTTTGTTTTTGTCACTACATTAGCATTTGATGATGGCACACATACAATTGTTGACAAGTTGCTTTGTGTAGAATGATCTGGATTGGTGATTTCATTGATAAGGGGTTCACAAACAACTTGTGTAGAGTGATTGGGATCATGAGGGCGACTAGGAGAAATGGTAAGTTCATTTGAGAGGGAATATTGTGAAGAACATGGAGGATTATTACATGGACATGAAGGGATGGAGGGATGGAGGGATCTTGATCTAGATTTGGAGAAATAATGGGATCTTGTTTAGGACATGAAGGTAAATGTATGCTTTGATATGGGCTTGGAATAGGATCATTATGAAGGATAGAAGGGATGTCATGATCTTTCTTAGGCATTGGATGTTGAATGAGATTTGGAAAGGAACTTTTCTCTTGAGATGGAAGGGTTGGATTATGAATGGAATAGAAAAGAGCGAGGGGATCATCATAAGATTCTTTGTCGGTGAGATCTTGATCAAAAACTGGAAGTGGTTGTTCTTGATCTTTATTTGCTTCAAGACTCATTTCTTCTAATTTTAGATCATCCTCTTGACATGGGGAAGGAGTTTGGAAATGCATGGGAGATTGTTGAAATGTTTCAACATTTTGGCCTGATGAAGAAGGATTTTGAATGAGATGCTCTGAATCATGATTTGAATTGGACTAGATTTGTATGATGGATAGCGATTGGGAGGTTGTGTTATTAGATGGAGATGGCATGGATTGGTCTTGTGTGACTTTAGGGGATGATGAAATGGTGGATAGATATGGTTGATTTGGGATTTAGTTTAAAGGGATTTGCTTTAGGTTGAAAGGAGTATGATTTTGGGTGAAAGAGGTTTGATTTTGGTTGAATGAATTTTGATTTGGACTTTGGTTGAAAGGGGTTTTATTTTGGTTGAATGAATTTTGAATGTTGGTTTGGTGTGAATTTTGATTTGGACTTTGGTTGAAAGGGGTGTGATTTTGGTTGAATGAGGTTTGAATATTGGGTTGATGTGAATTTTGATTTGTACTTTGGTTGAAAGGGGTGTGATTTTGGTTTAAAGAGGTACTTTGAATGTTGGGTTGACGTGATTGGTATGATTGATATAGTGGGTTGAAAGAAAAAGAAGGTTTACAGGACTCTAATGTTGGTTGAACTGAGGTAGGAATGATTTTGTTGAAGAATGAAGGTTGGCATGTTTGAATGGTCTCACAAGAAGAAGAAGGTTGGCCTGATACTGATTCCCTTGTGGTCATCACTTCTCTCATCATTTTTTCTAACCAGCCCCTATGGTTGTGAGGACTAGTCATGTCTATCATTTGTTGTTGCAAAGTCTTGATCTGTTGAGCTAATTTTCCTATGGATGGCGATGGAATAGGAATGGAAGGGATGAATTATCCACCCTCCCTATGAAATGTATAATGCCAATCCATGATGTTTACTTGATTAGTTTGGACCTAGGATCACAACATGTAAGATGTTTTCTCTATTTCTCTGAATGTGACAATGTTTGATTTGTTGAACTTGACAAACTTGTTTGAGTTGAGGTTGAGTTTGATCAATCCTTTGATTATGTTTTGGATGTTTGAGGTATGACTTTCTAGGATGATTATGCAAATGATGATGGACTAAGACAAACGTATATGAGTTCTAGACAAGGAATTTATATGAGGACGATAATGAGGACGTAAATAGAGATTATGCAAGGACTATGGATGATAATAAGTACATAAATAAGGACTATTCAAGGACTATGGATGATAATAAAGATGAGAATGAGGACTATGTAAGGACTTAGGATGATGTAAATGAGGACTATGCAAGGATTATGGATGATAATAAGGACGTGAATGAGGACTATGCAAGGACTTATGCAAGGACTACCTATGGTCACAAGTGTGTACACTTTTGAGTTTTGACATTTTAAAAATGGACTTTGTTTTCAGTAATTTCATGTGTAGGACAAGTTTTGTGATTTTCCAAGTCTAAGAATAATTGTTTGGAGGTAGATATAGCTGACTAAACGGGTTGGTTTTCAAACAATCTCAGAAAATTCAGAGATACGTAGGATAGGGCCTGAAATAGCCCAAATAATTGACTCAATACTGGTATGATACAACTATACATAAAAAGACACAGAAGACAATCTTAGGCTGGAAATTGGACACCATTCAATGAGGCCCCCATAACAAAATACCAAAACAAGATAGACAGATAGAGAGTCTGGCAACACTGGCTCCACTCCATGGCACACACTTCTCGGGCATGCCAGTCTCTCTTACCTCGAAGATCCGAAGATCTTATCATCAAGGGATTTCTCTCTCATAATGCAAGGTACATGAGGGGTATCTATGGGGTATGATCCGTACTCCCGAAATCACTGAATGTGGGATTTCGGCTACTAAGTTTGTTCTTATTGTAAAATTTTGAGGGGTCCTGATCCAACGATGGATTCTCAGAGAAAGCCACTTAAGACTTTAGTTGAGCTTATCGGTGCACGGAAGGCCCCCACATGCGTCGAATTCACTCAACACTCTAGTTGCCTGACCAATATGTTTATATAGTGGCTCAAAAAACCCCCTCGAGAGTACGCTGGGAGAGATGATATCCCCAACACATCCCAATTCGAAGTACCTCTATGGGGTGATGAAATCCCCAGTCAAAGATACCCCTCTACTTGAAATAAAATAAAATTGAGAATCATTGTCACCTTCTCCCTTTCTCCCAAGACCCTGAAGGCAAGTGGAAAGGTAGTTAATGCAACAGTAGGTCCACCCCAAACACGATAAAAGTTCTTTCCTTTAAGAAAATCAAATGTGAGTTAATCTATGTGCAACTTGATTCATGTTCATTTTAAAGCCCAAATTGAGGTGTTGAATACGCATGTGCATGTCAATTTTAAACACCAAACTGAAATATGAAGGCATGCATGCTAATTTTAACCATTGTTAATTTTAAGCCCATACTGAAGTGTTACACATGCATGTCCATTTTAAACCATTGTTAATTTGAAGCCCAAACTGAAGTGTTACACATGCATGTCCATTTTAAATCATTGCTAATTTTAAGCCCCAAAAATGAAGTGTTACACATGCATGTCCATTTTAAACCATTGTTAATTTTAAGCCCAAAAAATGAAGTGTGAGAGCATGAGTGTTTATGATCTAAAATTAATCTGATCCTCTTTGTAAATTCGTCACAAGCTGCAAACAAATGATTAGTAACCAAATAAATCCACAGAAAATAGAGATCTCAATTATGACATAAATGAATGCGTGATGATACATGTGCGATTGCGTGACCCTACATAGGTGATTGCGTGATTTTGTCAGAGCGATTGCGTGATCCTGACAGAGAGATTGTGTGATGATAACAAGGCGATTGCATGATTCACAGGTAGACAACACAAAAAAATAAAAAACCGAAGCTAATTTTGATCAGAAACCTGCAAAACAGATTGTGAGGCTCTAGCAAGGTCTCTCATCATCCATTCAATGTTAACCAAATCATATTTCACCCTATATGAGAGAACTAAGCTATTGTATCTGTCGATGGCTGGTTGGTCTTCTAGATCTTGTATCTTCTTTTTTGCTTTGAGAATTTGCTAATGGCATCTGGCTTGTCTTCTTTGCTCCTTCGTCCTCCTAGCACTTGAAATTTTGAATTGTACCTTACGTGCCATAAATTGTCATAACAAAAAATATGCAATAAAAATAATCTGTTTCCAGATTTACCCAATTTCATGCAGAATTACATAGATCAGAGAACATAAAATAAATAAAAATAAAAATAACAGAACAACAATATTCCTAACGAATGTGTAATAATGTCAGAACGATTGTGTGATCCTATGTAGGCAATTGCATAATCCTATAAGGGCATTTGCGTGATGGGTTCCACATGAATGCGTAACCCTATCTACTCGATTGCATAGCCTTGTCCATGTGATTGCGTGCTGATGCAAACATGATTGCGTGATGAATAGATTTTCTTTGAAATCCATGCAAAACCTGCAAGAAGGAAAAAATCCATACGATCTACGAAAATAACAAAAAATGGAGAAGGTTAATTAGATGTTTTTCACGTTGGGTTCACCAAAATGTTCTATGCTCAAATTGATCATTGCTAAATAGGAAATAAGGAAAATTACGAATCCCTTAACTATCTAAGCAATTTGAACACAAACCAATGAAATAGATGCAAAATAGACTAAAATTAAACAAGGTAAAACTCCCTATTGTGCATCATGGCTTCCATTGTTCTTATCCTCTTTGTGGTATGGTGGCTCCCAAATATCACGCTAAAAACTTGCAAATGACACCAAGATTCAAAGTTCGTGATTGTTGAAAATGGAGATTGAATGCTCAATTTATAGATAATTGGAGATGATTAATTGAAAGGTAGAATAGATTGATCAAGAGGTGGAACTCAGGTGAGCTCACATATTGATTGATAGTTGAACAAGTGATTTGGAGGTGAAACATAATAGATTGAATAGATTAAATGAGTTAACTAATTGAGAAAAAGCTAACTGAAGGAAGAAAAAAGAATGATTGGAGGATAATTAATTGATGACAAATCTAACTAGAAGATGAAAATAGAGATTGGAGAGATAAATGATTTAATTAATTAATTAATTGATTGAATTAATTAATTTAGCATGTGCTTGCGCTTTGACTTAGATTTTCAATTTAATCTTTGCATGAGATTTATTCAAATAATTAAATTTATTTTAAGTTCAATTTAGTATTTGAATATATTTTGAACTTGACTTTGATTTTCAATTTGATTTTTGAAATCATGCACATATGATTGAATTTAGAAGAAATTACAAGAACTTGAAATTAAATGAAATTAGAACTTGAAATTATTTCTTCTAATTCCATTTCGAAATCCTCAAATTCTAATTTCATTTAATCTTTGCATGAGATTTATTCAAATAATTAAATTTATTTTAAGTTCAATTTAGTATTTGAATATATTTTGAACTTGACTTTGATTTTCAATTTGATTTTTGAAATCATGCACATATGATTGAATTTAGAAGAAATTACAAGAACTTGAAATTAAATGAAATTAGAATTTGAGGATTTCGAAATGGAATTAGAAGAAATAATTAGCTAATTATATAATTTAAAGAAACTATTTAATTATTTTAGAAATGGAATTTAATTAAATAATAAAGATTATTTAATTTAAAAGATTAACTCATAATTAATTAAATAATACATATTTAATTAATATTTAGAAAAGGGTTAATGATTAATTGATTAGAGATAGAAATTGAAAATTGAATTTATTTAAATAATAAAGATTATTTAAATTGGGGAATTAATCAGAATTAATTAAATAATAAATATTTAATCAATATTAGAAAATGGTTAAAATGATTAAATAATGATAGAACAAGAAATAGAATAATTAGTAAAATGATGAGGAAATATGAAATTAGAAGAATAAGATTGATTAACTTTATTAAATAATTATTTAACTAATTAGATGAATAATTAGTACATGATCAATGAGACATTTTTAGGTGTCTACAGAAAACATCCTCATTTGCATCCACACATCAAAGAGATCAGAATGCAGAGAGAGAGAGCTTAGAGAAGTTAGAGCAATGAACGACGATGGATAGAGTTCACAGATTCGATCGAGTCCAGTGATATCAGAGACTAGACGACATGGGTGAGCCAGTAAGTACCTCGAAGCCTCTTTATACGCTTCTGCATTTATTGTTGTCAGTAAGGCATTTTAGGGTAGATAAGCGAAAACGTGAAATCAATATTTTGCACTATAAATGCATCTAGGTCAGTGTCAGACATGTCTAGGTAGGATAGGTGTGTTTAGGTTAGGCTTGGTCACATTTGTGAATGTAATCGCGTATAGGTTTGATAGGGACACGTCTGTGTGCAGAAGGCATGCCTATGTCATAAAGGCACATTTATGAAAGACAATTGTGTCTATGTAGGACAACAATGCACCTGTGATGTACAGGCATGTCTAGGGCAAACAAGCACATTTGGGTTGATGAAAACCATGTTTGCATTGCAAAAACACATCTATGTCTAAGTAGGCTCAAATTGGCAGTTTTGTGATGAACATACACTAGTGATTGGATAAACTGCTGAGAGGATACACTCAAGAAGGTTCCCTAGGGGGACAAACTGAGAAATAGGCTAGAATTGACAATTTTGTGATGAACATACATTGCTAATTGGATAGGCTGTTGAGAGGACACACTCATGAAGGGCCTCTAAATAAGATCAAGTGCAATGTGATGAACATATACACTAGGATGCAGTTCCATATGATAAACATAAGCACTAGGATAGAAGTAGCAATATGTGATAGACATGAATACCACTAGGATTGACATGATTGGTTTGCTTGGATGCAGGAGTACTTGCCCCTGATAGAGTTGCTGGAGAGATTTCCTATGACACAAAGGTTACGACTAGAGTTGACCTTTGAGGAGCAGGCAACTATCGAGGGTATGGGAATGAGACACATCATGTATCTGCCTGAGATTTGGGTGAACAGAGGATTACTGATTACTCTAGCAGAGAGATGGCACTCTGAGACCTATTCATTTCATTTGCTGACTGGCGAGATGTTAGTCACTTTAGAGGATGTTTATAGGATTTTGAGGATACCGATCCATGGTGAGCTGGTGCCATATGACAAAGAGGGCAACAAGGTTGCACTGAGATGAGTCTTTGGTGACCCAGAGATGGAGATGAGATCGGTCATGTCAGCTAGGATGTTATGCTAGGTACTGGATGCTGACTATCGATAGTAGTTGGAGGAGTGATTAGTGGTTACCTTTGTCCAGACAGGGTGACATGAGGTATGGTTGTTGGTTGGGGGAGGACTCTAGAGACATCATTGACACAACACACTAGGTATGCATGTGGTCCATGTGTATTAGCACATTTGTATCATGAGCTTCACTAGTTTGTGTATCTCAGTGGCTGTGGGTTAGGGTGCGGGGGACTCTATTACAAGTGTGGTTATATGAGAACATTCTAGTGACTAGATCGGTTCATTTCATAGGGAGAGTGCATGGACAATCCTATGGACACTTGTACAGTATGATCACTTCCTAGCTACAGATTGGGAAGGTGGACTATTGGAGACAGGTGATAGATGACATAGATAGTGTCATATGGATACCCTATCTTGACTGCAAGGATTGGGAGGAGGATGCTACAAAGCTTCCGTATGTTTTCAAGAGTAGGTATTTGATCGGGTAGACACCCTATATACTAGATAGACATCTCATTGACATGGTATGCAGACAGTTTGGGCGACAACAGAGGATGCTTGGGGGACCAAGAGAGTTTGCATGGATAGTGCAAGAGTAGGCTCATTGGGGTTTGATTTTGTCCTATGATGTTGTAGTTACATAGTTCGAGTAGATGGTTACTATGCCTTGGGATCTACTGAGGGATATGGTTTACGCAGGTACAAATGCAGAGTATGATGCCTATTTTGTATCACATTCAGTATTGAGGTTAACAGATCCAAAGAAGCCTGTGGTAGTAGAGGATGATGATGATGATGAGGATTATGAGGTTAGTGGGGGAGGGAGATGAAGGAGGCAGAGGAGAGGAGTAGTGAGGAGGGTGGAGATGAGGAGGATGAGCTGCTAGCGCTATGAGAGATTGTAGTAGGACAAGCCGATGAGATCGAGGATCTCGAGAGAGACGTGACTCGATTGAGGCGAGAGTTGGCAAAGATGCAAAGGGAGAGGAATTAGGCCATATAGAGGTATGCTAAGGCTGAGGAGGAACTGAGGGTAGGAAGGAGAGCAAATGAGGACATAGAGGCTGGATATGAATATGTCCTATGGGCAGGAGAGGATATAGCCTATTTGAGAGATTCGTACTCTGCAACTTTTCCTCCAAAGTTGAGGGCTAGGAGCTTCAGGAGAGCTTCTAGGATGACTACCATAGGGGGAAGAGACAAACGACATGCATCTAGTGGAGGGGTTATGGATCCACCCACACCACCAAGAGGAGGAGACAGAGGAGGTAATCTTGGAGTAGGGACTTTGAGAGCTCAAATTCCTTCAAGGTTAACTGGCTTTGAGGGAGGGAGTTCGTCATAGCTCTCTTAGATCTAGTTTTTGTATTAGTATTTTGTATGATGATGTAAAAACCTTTAGGTGATTTTGTAGCCTTATGAGATATTGATATCATTGTATCAGGACACATTATTTTTTTCTATATATATATGAGATGACTCATCCTTGTGACAACTATATGCATATGTTCGACTATGTAATGTTCTATATGTTGATGCAATTTATGTATGCATGTTCTTATAATGATTCTATGATGCTTATGATGTTATGATTATGATATGCAATATGTTTTTTTTCTTTTTTTTTATATGCTTACGCAAATGTGGATGTATTATATGTGGATGGATGTATGATTATTAACATGCTATAATTGTTTACATGATGATACTACAAATGTATATATGATATTGTAATGAATGGTGTGTGTAGGATGTGATGTAATTATGATATCTATATGTATGTATGAAAATACTAATATGTGGTGATGCAGATGAATGGAATGCATATAGTTTTTGCATGTCATTATATTCAGTCATGTGATAGCAGGATACATGGACTCAGGGAAGGATGATGGAGGTCAGTCAATAAAGAGGAATGGAAGGTAGAAGATATGGAAGTGAAAGAGATTATTGTGCTTTATCATCATTGAGATTTATTATGGCAAATAGGTTATGGAAAGGTATAGATTTGACCCATAAAGTCATTATACCTATTTGCATGGAGATCAGACAGTCACAAACAAGGAATGCCCCAGTTCACACTAGACTCACAGTGTCCTCATATCCTTGGACAAGTCATAGCATTACAAAGAGACAATCAACAAACAAAAAAATAATAGGCGAACGTATCCCATCCTTGCCTTTCTAGTCAAAGACATCCTAGAGATATAATCTCTAGTCAGAGACATCCCGAATAAGCTAAAAGACATGTCACCAAAAGATAAAATCAAAAGAAAACCAAGACTTGATACCAACACACAATGGAATCTTCAAGTTATTTGTGTTTCTTGCCACATATGCTAACATGTTTTATTTGGTCACAATGTTGCCATCCTGATAAAGGACATATCATGCTAAAAACCATGTTGTTGCCAAAGTTTGCTGAAACATTTGATTTGTTGAAAGCCCACTGCTACTTGTGTCTCATCTAAAACTGATACTTTATTGTGAAGAAGATCAGTTATTTATTGTGGATTGGCGATGCAAGTAATCTTTTATTGCAGACTATGCGCAGAAAGGAGGACTAAAAAGACTATACTCCTCAAAACATGCAATGCTCAGGGTACTACTTCCATCACTAGATTTAGGATTTTGCCCCAATTGTAGATTGGATGTGATTTATTATGGAAGGAACAAGGTGAAAAGGGAGGTTTATTATGAATGACTAACCAACCTTTGGTAGATCAATAAAAAGCCATGATGGGAATAGGTAAATTTATTATGGATGGATAGACTGTGAGTATATGCAAAGTGAAAGGATAAGATTGAGTCTTGAAGGAGGGAGGAACAATGTATTTACACATGGTGTTGGTAACCCGATTTTCACCATGGTACTTGCCCAAGGCACCACCAAAGTGGTTTTCGTCATTGGACAAATTTATTTCTCTTTACTTTTTTTTTTTGTTTCACAAGGCGTCTATTTGCCAGGGTTTCATCAAGTAACAATTTTTTTGTATTTTCGATATTCTTTGATTTTTTATTGTATTCTTTTATAATTTTTGATTTTTTTTGTATTTTTGATATTGGGATATTCTAAAAAGCTGTGTAAAACCTGTGAAGGTGCATGCTATTAATTAGATCTTCCAAAGGTTCTCCATTTAGTGTTGAGAGTCGATATGCATCTAATCCATAGAATGTTGTGATGATGTAAGGACCAAGCCAATTGGGCTTGAATTTTCCTTTTTTTTTTTCTCAGTCCTGCTGATTTTTAGGATTCTCCCTCAATACTAAGTCACCTACCTCAAATATGCGAAGCTTTACCTTATGATTGTAGTTGCAACTCATTCTCTATTGATAAGACTTAAGATGATTAAAAAAAGTTTGCCATCGCTCATTTAATAGTTCTAGTTCCTGTAAGCGGGAGACCCTATAGTCTTCATCATTGATTATATCAGGCAAAGAGACTTGTAAGGATGGTAAATCAACCTCAATAGGAAAGATAGATTCGACACCATAGACAAGTGAATAAGGGGTCGCTCCAGTAGGTATACGAACACTTGTGCATTAAGCCCAAAGTGCAAGGCTGAGTTGGATGCGCCAATTTCGGCCAGCGTCATTGACTGTCTTTATGAGGATTCTGAGAATGGTTTTATTAGATGCCTCAACTTGGCCATTACCTTGGGGATAGTATGGAGTGGAGAAGTGATGGCTAATATGAAAGCGATTACAAAGTTCAAGAACATCTAGATTCTTGAAGGGATGTCCGTTATCTGTGATGATGGAAAGAGGGAAACCATACCAACAAATGATGTAATTAAGGATAAATGTTGCAATTTGTTTTCCTGTGACTTGGGTGAGAGGACCAACTTCAATCCATTTCGTGAAATATTGTGTGGAAATGATAATGAATTTATGGCCATTGGAAGGAGGGTGAATCCTGCCTATGAGATCTGTTCCCAACTACCAAAAGGGCTAAGGATTCATGATTGGTTGAAGTTATTGAGATGATGCATGAATGAGGTCTCCATGAATCTAACATTTCTTACATTTGATGACAAATTGAAGTCTTTTTCCATAGTGGGCCAGTAGTATCTAGTCCTGATAAGTTTCTTGGCTAAGGTCACCACTAGAGTGGGCACCACATATACCTTCATGAACCTCTCATAATTAAATCTGATCTTTGTCACTTTTTAAACATCTAAAAAGAGTTCTATCTAGACCTCGACGATAAAGGGTATCAACTAAAATGACGTAGCGAGAAGATTGGTAGATGAAAGTATGACGCTGATTGTTGGAAAGGTCAGGGGGAAGGGTATTGTTGCGAAGGTATGTAAAAATGGCACAATACCAAGGGGAATTGGGACCAATGACACATATCATGTCGATAGGAGTGATCTCATATGAGGGAACCAAAAGGTTATCCACCAAGAACTCATAGTGGGTCTCATTCTATGGTAGACCAATCAATGAAGCAATAGTAGCCATGGCGTCTGCAACTCGATTATTTTCCCTTGGAATCTACTCAAAGATTATCTCTATGAATTATTTTTTGGAATCATCTACCATTTTCTTATAGGGCAATAATTTTTCATCTTTTGTTTGGTAGTCATCATTTTCTTGACAAATTACAAGTTGATAGTGCCCAAAAACATGAAGTTCCTAGATCTTCCATTGAACCACAATTCGTAAACCTGTTGTTAATGCCTCATACTCTTCTATGTTATTGGTGCAAGGAAATGACAACTGATAAGATTTAGGAATGGAATCCCCTTTAGGTGTGATAAAGAGGATGCCAACTCCTGTGCCATGCTACATGTACAAACCATCAAAGTATAATTGCCAAGGCTTTGTGTGTATCACCGTCAGAATGGATTCATCTAGAAAATCTGAAGTCATAGGAGTATCATCAATCATGGGTGCATCTGCCAATTAATCTACAATAGCTTGTCCCTTGATTTCTTTTCTATCCACATATTCAATGTTGAATTCACTTGGAATCATAACCCATTTAGCTAATCTGCCAGTGAGTGTTGCCTTATTGAGAAGATATTTTAGTGGATCTATCCTTTCAATGAGCTTAGTTTTATGAGTTAGCATGTAATGTCATAATTTCTACGAGGCAAAAACCACAACAAGACATGTACACTCAATCAGTGTGTAGTTAATCTCATAGCCAACCAAAGTACAACTGATGTAATATACTGCTCTTTCTTTTCCGTCATTGTCCAGTTGTGCCAAGAGTGCTCCCAATATTGTTTGTGTAGCTGATATGTAGAGTAATAGGAGTTTTCCTAGAATTAGCGACATTAAAACTGGTGGATTTAGGAGATAATCTTAGAGTATCTGAAAAGCTTGTTAACATTTATCATCCCACCTGAATTTGATGTTTTTGTGGAGTAGATGTTGAAAAGGATGACATTTATCTACAAGTTGAGCAATGAATCTTCATATAGACTGGAGTCTTCCCTGTAAAGATTGAAGTTGACTGATATTGTTTGGTGGTGGCATTTCTAATATAGCTCCGACTTTTACTGAATCAACTTCAATTCCTCTCCATCTAACAATGTATCCAAGGAGTTTCCTGGAGGTTACTCCAAATACACATTTCTTAGGGTTTAATCTAACTTTGTATTTTTTTAACTGATCAAAAACCACTTAAAGGATGTCCAAATGTGTTTCTCTTTCTAATGATTTACCTAGGAGATTGTCAACATAATCTTCCACAATAACATGCATAAGATCATGAAATATGGTAGTCATATCTCTTTGCTATGTGGCACCTGTGTTCTTTAGTCCGAAGGGCATGACATTCCAACAAGAAGTTCCCTAAGGATAGGTGAATGTTGTTTTGTGTTGGTCTTCAGGTGGGATTTTTATCTGGTTGTAGCTGAAGAATCTATCCATAAAAGGTAACGTTGTATGACCAACTTTAAGATCCACTATCAAGTCAATATTTGGTAGCGGAAAATTATATTTAAGACAATCTTTGTTGATGTCTTTGAAATCTGTACATATTCTGATGCTGCGATCTGGCTTGTTGATAGGTACTAAGTTAGAGATCCACTTGGGATAATCAATCAGTCTTATAAATCCAACATCCAATAGTTTCTCAAGTTCTACCTTTACTAATAGTGCCACTTGTGGGTGCATTTTCCTTAATTTTGGTTTTACTGGCTTTGCTCCTAGTGTAACTGTTAAATGATGCATAACTAGATCAAGATCTAGTCTAGGCATATCCACATATGACCATGCAAAATTGATTTGTCATTCTGTGAAGAAACTTATCAACTTCAACCTTTCTTTTTCTGTCAAGGATTGTGCTAAGAATATGATGCAATTAGGAAAATGTCAAGCCTTCCATCTATTGGCCATTTGGTGGAATTGATTATGTGTTGCATTGATGTTTTGTCATTGATGTCAACACTAGCTATTTGGATGCTTTACCGACACCCTTTTGGTCTCGGTAGGTTGAGTAGTTTTAGGTTAACTTGGATCCGACATGATCCGGTAGACTCCAGTATAATCTAGTGATGGAATTGGCTTGTTCATAATGCTTATACTCATATTTGGTTTGTTGGTTTTGGTCTAATGATTGGATACTATCCTGCTTTCTATGAAGATTGGTTTCTAGTTCCAGTGAGGGTTTCACTGGTAGAGCTTTTTGGTGGAGATCTTTGATGCATTTCATAATTGGTGTTGGTGCAACTTCTGATGGAGTTTTAGGATGCTGTTGGTGATCATGTTCGAGACTTGGTGTTTGGAGATCATTGTTGAAGTGTGTGGACCTATACTTGTTCCCAGTTGATCTAGGTTATGGACTGACATTAATGTAACATTTGGATATGACCTATTTGTTGGTATTTTGGTATGGTTTTGTCATTGATGTCAACACCTACTAAAACTCTAGCATTTTGGAGATTCAGCAACATTCACCAGCAAGCTAGTGACTTATGCACAGTCACTGGTATATGGTACACTGGTAGGATATAATGAGCATCGACACTTGGTAATGTCGAAGACATTTTTTGGACATCTTGTCTTGGAGAATTGTTTATTGGTATATTCGTATTTGCATATTTGTTATTACCGAAAAATAGGTCTAGGTTATGCACCGACAGGTTTATCTTTTCTAGATCAGTACAACATGCTATGGGGATGATTTATTATTGTTGGAAATGCATCAAGCCGACATGTTGAATCGGTTATTGCATCGGATATTGTTTTGTTTGTAAAATGATTTTATTGTAATATATCTTGTAGAGCCGACCTACTAAAATTGGTCCTAGGTTATGGTATAAATGTAAGATATTATTTGTAAGATCGAATGTGGAATGTGAAAAAGGATTGTGTGAAGATATATGTGAGAATAAGAAGAGCTATACACGTAGACATCATTTGAAGGTGAAGGAGGGTTTTTGTGAAGACAATCAGAACTACACCGATACTGAATCTAGCATATGAAGATGCTATTTTGAGCAGTACATTTTTATTAGATTTAACCATCCAATTGTAGTTAGTGTGACTCCTATTTTGTGTTTGAGCAGTAAGCTCTAGGCGCTTGGCCTTTCTGCATGTGCAAACCCCATTTGTATGCACTTACTATCTGCAACAGTATCATCTGATTATGGGTAAGGTTTCCCACCATGGTTTTTCCCCTTACAGGGTTTCCATGTACAAATATTGGTGTTATGTTTTGTGGATGACTTTGTCTTTTGTTTCGTGCATTAATATTTACCAGTATTACAATTTTTTGATAAAACTATCCATCGGTATAAAAGACTGTTTCACCGATATTAAGCAGAAAGTTGATTAAGTTGTTTTTGGTTTAAATTTATTAGACAACTGATTCACCCCCCCTCTCAGTTGTGGCTGGGACCTAACAATTGGTATCAGAGCCTAGTCCTCTTTTGCAGAAGTTTAACAGCTTGAGGAGATCCAATGTCTACTAACTATTTCAGGAAGGACAATCCTAAACTTGATGGAACCAACTATGGTATATGGAAGATCAGAATGAAGACACATCTAAATTGCATTGGAAAGGACATCTGGGATGTTACAAAGAATGGTTATACTGCTCCTACTCCTGGTTAGCCTAATCCACCTACCTTGGGAAAAGATGAAGAAAATGATTGCAAAGCAAGAGAAGCACTTTTGACCGCTTTAACAGATCAGCAAATCATGGGACTATCAGATAGGTCTACTGCTAAATCTATTTGGGATCATTTGGAAAAATTGAATGAAGGAGATTCCACAGTCAAAATTGCAAAACTTGAAAGCTTCTGGGTCAGGTATGAACATTTGAAAATGGAAGAAGATGAAAGGATTTATGCTTTTATGGAAATAGTTAATGAAATTGTTTTGGGTATTAAATGTTGTGGAGGAACCTTAAGTGAGGATGAAATTGTTTCAAAAGTTTTAAGAGGATTGCCACCGGCATATAAAATGAAAGTCTCTGCTATAAATGAGTTAAGAACAATGCCTAATACATCAGTAACTAGGGATACATTGATTGGAAAACTTTCATCTTTTGAAATTGAGGAATTTGGTCCTATTTCTACTATAAAGACAGATTTAGCCTTTAAAGCATCAACATCATCTACATCATCATTTGACAAATCTAATTGGAAATCCTTTTATGGAAGAGAACTCGAGGAAAGCAGGAAAGAAAATGAAGAAATTGAAGCACTATTTGCAAGGAAAATGCCTAAAGGTCCAGTTGGAAGTAAGTATGAAGGTAAAGCACCCTTTAATTGTTTTAACTGTAATAAGATTGGTCATATGGCCTCAAGATGCCCTGATAGACATGCTAGACTAAGAGAAGAAGCTAGAAGAGCATACAAGCCTAACCCTGAATATCAGAGATTCAAATTTAAGAAGAATAAAGACAAATCTTGTTATCTTGCTGATGAAGGAGTGACTGATGATTCTGATGAGGATCCGACAGACAATGGATGGGTTTTTGTTGCTATAACAGAAGATCAACTGGCAGCTATAGTCCAACTGGTAGAGCAGGCCTTGGCAGCTAAAATTGAAGTAAAGGATGAGTGGATCATTGATTCAGGATGCTCACATCATATGATAGGAGATAAAGGTAAATTGTTGAACTTTCAAGAATATAATGGAGGTTTAGTGAGATTTGGAGATGACAAAGCTTGTTTGATCAAAGGTAAGGGTACAATATCTCTTGATGGTAAGCATAATACTGACAATGTTTACTATGTTGAAGGTTTAAAGCATAATCTTTTGATTGTTGGTCAATTAGTTGAGAAAGGATTTCAGTTACAATTCAAAAATGGTAAATTGAAAGTCATGAATAGAACTGGTTTAGAAATTGCAACTGGTAATCAGACTAGAGGTAATATCTTTCATTTGAATAACAGTGAAAAGACATGCTAGATTGCACATATTGATGAAAGTTGGCTATGGCATAAGAGACTCTGTCATGTAAACTTTGATTGCATGGTGAAAATCAATACTACTAAGGCAGTTAGAGATCTACCTAAAATTGTCAAACCTCACAATACAGTATGTAAAGAATGTCAATTTGGAAAAACAAGTTAGAGCTAGTTTCAAAAGTATTCCAGAAAAATCCAATAATGATCTTGATTTAATTCAAACTGATTTATGTGGTCCATCTAGAACTAAAAGCTTACAAGGTGATAGATATTTCATGTTAATCATTGCTTTCTATTCTAGAATGTGTTGGGTTACTTTTATTAGAGAAAAATCAGAAGCACTTGGAAAGTTTAATCTATTGAAAGCAATGGTAGAAAATGAAACCGGTAAGAAGATCAAATGTCTAAGATCATATCATGGAGGAGAATTTACATTTAAGGAATTTAATGCATTCTGTGAAGTAAATGGCATCAGAAGACAACTATCAGCACCTCAGACACCACAGCAGAATGGAGTTGTTGAAAGTAAAAACCAAACTATCTTGGATGCAACAAGAAGTATGTTATCAAAAGCAAACCTACCCCATGTATATTGGAGAGAGGCAGTAAGTACAATGGTCTATACATTCAACAAAGTTCACATCAAAGGTGAAACCAGTAAGACCCCTCATGAACTATGGTTTGGTATTACTCCTACTCTTAAATATTTTAGAATATTTGGAAGCAAATGTTATATCAGAAGAGATGAGTATATTGGCAAATTTGATCCTAGAAGTGATGAAGGAATATTTCTTGGTTGTTCATCTAAGAGTAAAGCATATAGATGTTTTAACAAAAGATTGTAGAAAATTGTTGAGAGTACAAATGTGAAGATTGATGAACAATTCAGAGAAACTTCAAGGTATATAGACTCTGAACTGACAACATAAATTTTGACAAATGAACCTACACTAAACCCACCGGTACAGAATGAAGATCTAGTTACCCCTGTATCATCTAAAAATTCCACTGTAATTGTGGAACAACAACAAACAAAGACACCTCGATATGTAAGACTGAATCATTCTGAAGATCAGATAATTGGAAACAAGTATAAAAGAGTTATGACAAGAGGAAGATTGGAAAATGAAGAGGTATGTCTTATTTCTCAAATTGAACCATCATTAGTTAATGAGGCATGTGAAGATAAATATTGGATTAAAGCTATGGAAGAAGAATTAGAACAAATTGAGAAGAATAACACTTGGACATTAGTTCCCTGCCCTAAAGATAAAAATGTAATTGGAACCAAATGGGTATTCAGAAACAAACTTAATGAAGATGGCAAGGTAATCAGAAATAAAGCAAGACTAGTGTGTAAGAGATATTCTCAGAAAGAAGGAATTGATTATAAGTAAACCTTTGCACCGGTAGCTAGAATTGAGGCAGTTAGATTATTTTTGGCTTTTGCAACACATAAGAATTACAAAGTATATCAAATGGATATTAAATGTGCATTTTTGAATGGAGATCTTGAAGAAGAAGTTTACATTGAACAACCTGATGGATTTTCTTTGACACATAACAAAGATATGGTTTGCAGGTTAAGAAAAGCTTTGTATGGATTGAAACAAGCTCTAAGAGCTTCGTATGCAAGATTGGATAAGTATCTTTTGAAGATTGGTTTTTCTAAAGGTAATGTTGATAGCAACTTATATTATAAAGTGACTAATGATGACATCTTGGTTATAGAAGTTTTTGTTGATGATATAATCTTTGAAGGAGAAGATGGATTATGTAAAGAATTTTCTATTAAAATGCAACAAGAATTTGAAATATCTATGATTGGAGAAATAAAATTCTTTTTAGGATTGCAGATTTCATAGACTGATAAAGGTATATTCTTTTGTCAATCCAAATACTTAAAGGAGTTACTAAAGAAATTTGGGATGGAGAACTCTAAACCGGTAAGCACACCTATGACTACAAATGACAAACTATCACTAAGGGATGAATCTATACTTGTTAATCCAACTAGATACAAATCTATGATAGGAGGTTTACTGTATTTGACACAAAATAGACCTGATATTATGAATGCAGTATGCATTGTTTCAATATTTTAGAGTAATCCTAGAGAAAATCATGAATTAGCAGTAAAAAGGATTTTCTGGTACTTACAAGGCACTATAAATCTTGGATTATGGTATCTGTAACGTCATAAATTGTACGCACTTGCTAAAGCAGTACAATTTAACACCTAGTTTAGCACCCACCTTGGCGCAGTTGCATTTTGCATTTCATTTCCCCTTTAGCACTTAATTAATCAAATTAATTAGGTCTAAAGGTTCTATTTCATCATCTTCTACATCATAAAGTCGGGCCCTTTCATTAAAGCGTGCCCCTTTCATTTTATTCCTCCAAGACATCACTTAATCAAAAACCCTAATTAGACCCTATTCCGAGCTTGGGGGCTTAATTTTGGGGGTCAAAACATCTTGAAATCACCTGTAACTTCGGGATTCTCTCTAAAATCATCATATCTGACAGCCCTAAAAATTTGGTGAAAAGTTGTCGGGACCGTGGCGCCCGGAGTGCACACGGTCCCGGACATTTTTCCCAAAATTTTAGGAGCGCGATCCAATCATAAAATAAAGCTTAACCCCAAGAAATTGGCGGGATATTCAATCTCTAGGTCGGCCAAAAGTTGGAATTAAGACCTAGGGTTTCATACATAAGAGCTCTCTTTCTTCATTTGAAGGGATCCGAATTTTGTTTTCAGGAACCTCATATGCAGCGAAAGAGAAGATCTTTGAAGACTTCAACCACTCTCAACATTCATCCTCCAAGCATTCATCAAATCCATTCATTCACTTAGGGCTTTGAAGGCATGGAAGAACAATAGGAGATCACCGACTGAAGATTGGCTTGTACCCCTCCCTTGGGGGTTGGGTATGATTTCATGTTGTTTTCATGTCTTTGCATGAGCTTCAATATCTCATTTATTCATGCTTTAGATCACTTTGCATCTTCATTTAGAGCATTTACATTATCATTTACAAGCAATTAGGGTTTACTTTCTAGGTTGCTCTAGTTTGCTTACTTGCATTTTAGATCTTGCACACACACAAGGTCTGCACACACATTACTTTTACATTACAACTTGGCTATTCGTGGAGGTGGAAATCACCAAAGCGGGGGTTTGACTAAGGCAAAACCCTATATAGCTGCCCAAACACCTCTTTCAGATATAAGTGCAGATTTCAGGATTCAGACGATGCCGCAAGTTACAGATCTGAAAGAAGGAGACGGAGACGGAACCACACACCCAGTTTCAGAGCAGAAGACCAGGACAGGGGCGTGGGGCACCCTGGTCCTGCCATTACAGGGGCGCTAGGTGCCCTGGTCCCTGGGCGCCCTAGTCCTCCTGACAGACAGCAATCTTTAGCAGTTCAGACAGTTTTCCAGAGTGCAAAACAACAATTTGAGGTGCAGTTTCAGGTGCAGAATCAGGACAGTGGCGCCCGCGCCCCCGTCCTGAACATTTCCACTCAGATTTTGACTCCGGGTACGCATTTGCATTCTTGTCTTATCTTTGTATTTACAGCTTTTCATTGTTTAAGTTCAATTCTGCAATCTTGTTATTAGTTCATACTTGCATTTTAGGGTTAGGAATTGAACTTGCATAATCTTACCTTTCAATTGCAACAAAGGAATAGAAACCCTAATAGGTAGCCCGTGGCTCTCTCTTTTACAAAAAGAAGTAGCCAATTGTGTGATACCTCTAGGCTATTTCGTATTCTGTAATGTGTGTCAAAAGGTAGGATTAGGGCATGATAACCTAGTCTCGCTTTTTCCCCCACACATTTTGGTGAACCCGACGTGAATCTATCATTTCTTCCTCTTGCATTGCATTTGTTAGATCTAGATCTAGATTTAGTGTGTTTTCATTTCATTTTCAAAAAAAAAAAAGAGTGTGTTCTTTGTTTCTTTGGATTGTGTGTCTAAGTTTTATGCAACTTTTATTTCAAAATGTCAGACTTTTATTTACAAAATGTTCATGCTTATGATGATTATTATGAGTATAGCCAAGACGAATTAGATGAAGCTTTAGATGAGTTTTTGAACCCTAAAGATGCCAAACCTTCATTTTACCAAAAACTCATAAACCTTGTTACTATGCCATTTCGTTGTGATGAGAAAGATAAGTCGAATGATTCCTCTCAAGGGTACATTCCTATCAACTCTTCCACTCAATCTAGTAACATGGTTGTTTTCAATAATCCCCTCTACGAGGAGATGTCTCCTTTTGAATCAAAAGATAAACCTTTTAATAGATATGATCATGCTTTGTTGGATGATGCTCTTGATGACTTTGTGGCTTTATCGAAATCTCTAAACAAGAACAAGACTTCTAAATTGGTTAACATGATAAACTTGAATGAGCATAATAGGCCTCTCTTTGAAGTCCAAGGTGCTTGTCCTTCTCCCACCTTTCAAGTTCCTAAATCACCTCTCCTTACTGTTCAAGGAGGGTATGATCATGATTCCTTTATTACTCCAAATAAACCTATCATCACTGTGCAAGGAAGAAAACCTATAAGTCCTTACAATTATGCCAAGCAAATAACTAGAGAGAGTTATCATGCGGTTGCCCATACTTATCATACCAGAAATAATAGGCAGCCTAGTCCTCCTCCTGTTATTCCAGTTTCTCTTCCGAATCCTCAACCAATTCTTCCGCAAGCTCCACGTATTTCACGAGTTCTTAGTAAGGAATATGATCTCATAAAACAACTTAAAGTTACCCCTGCTAAGATATCCCTTTGGGATTTGATTCAAACTTCTTCCGCTCATCATGGAATGTTACAAGATGCCTTGAAAGATCTGAATGTTCCTCCACCGAATACATCTAGTAATATAGCATCTTTGGTTAACTCTATGATGAATCCTAAAGCTCAAATTGTGTTTACCCAAGATGAGTTGCCTACCAGTGAAATTCAACAACAATATGATCCCTTGATGATTGTGGTTATCATGAAAGACACTGCTATAAGATGAACACTAGTAGATAATGGCTCTGGTCTCAATGTGTGTAGCATTAATCTTTTGCATAAGATGAATGTGGATACATCCCTAATTGAGCCTGACTCTCATCCTATTCGAGGCTTTGACAATGTGGCTAAAACTTCATTAGGTATTATCACCTTACCCATCACAGTGGGGCCTGTTACTTTGCCTACTCCTATCCATGTCATGTCGGGAAATCTAACATACAACTTGTTATTAGGGAGACCTTGGATTCACAGTATGCAAGCTGTCCCCTCTACATTGCATAGACAAGTTAAATTTATTTATAACAATAAGACATATACCTTGATAGGTGATACTAACTTCCAAGCTTGTTTAGAAACATCTACTTCCAAAGGGGGTTCTTCTAAGCCGTCCTCATCTAGTGATGACTCTTTAAACAAGATACCTATCGGTGAATCCTCGCTCTCTGATGATCAAAATTCTTTGGATGAGTCTGGAGCTCCTGAAGAAGACTCTTCTCGATTTGAAACTACACATAAGAAGGATTTTGATCCTGAGAAGATTCTCGTAGACGACGATTGGGGATCTCTTGATTTTAATCCTACCTTTGTGGGTGAATATAAGGTTCCTTCTAGAGAGCTTAAAGCTGAAAAGAAGGAAGAAGCTAAAAATCAATCAACATTACCTAAACCTATGAGTAATAACTTCGTGGCCACTTCTCAAACTTCTTCTCCCCGCACTTCCAATTCTGAAGGGTTTGACTCTTTGTCTTATGAAAAACACCTTCTCTTTCTGAAATGGCTGATCGTTATGGTCATGGTTTTTGAATTTTTGCTAAGCATGGGTATCATGGAAATGGTTGTGGCGCTCACGAACAAGGGATAAAAGTTCCTCTAGAGAATAATCTTCACAATTATGCCTTTGGACTTGGCTATAATCCCTGTAAGCGCACTAAAGCTTCTAGAAGATCATGTATTAGCATTAATACTATTTCTACATCTCTATCAATGCAACACCCTAAGTATATTGATGAAGATCCTTTGTGTGCCTGTGCTTTGGATGTTTTTCCTACCGATGATGCTTTAGCTGAATTTTTAGGAGCATATGATACTCTTCCTCGTTATCATCACAATAGGGGACTCCCTTATTGTTTGAACACTGAAGCCTATTTTGGAAAAGAGATTGATAATGATGAGATTGTGAAAGAATTCCCTCAGTTAAAAGATACTCCTCAACAAAGTAATCTTCTCATAAGTGACACCACTAATGTTAAGATGGATCCTTGCAATGAAGAAAAAGTTATTAAAATTGGAAAATGTCTGGATGAAGGGGAACAAAAACAATATGAAGATTTATTGCATGAATTCCCCGAGATATTTGCTTTGACATACTCTGACATGCCTGGTATAGATCCTAAGATTGTTACTCATAATATTGTCCTAGTTCCTGATGCTAAGCCCGTGAAACAAAAGATTCGAAAAATGAATCCTAAGGTGGCTTTGCTTGTTAAGGCTGAGATTGAAAAATTATTGGAGGCTGGATTTATCCGCCCTATTGATTATTGCCCATGGATTTCAAATATTGTCACTGTGGCTAAACCAGATAATAAAATAAGAATGTGTACCGATTTCCGAGATTTAAATAAGGCTTCTTTAAAAGATGATTTCCCTCTTCCAAACATTGACATGATAGTTGATTCTACGGCAGGACATGCCTTGTTATCCTTCATGGATGATTTTTCAGGATACAATCAAATTTTCATTAATCCTCAAGATCAATTCAAAACTGCTTTCACCACTCCTTGGGGTACGTTTTGTTGGATAATGATGCCTTTAGGACTTAAAAACACCGGCGCAACTTATCAACGAGCGATGACCCTTATCTTTCACGATTACATGCATAAGATTTTAGAAGATTATGTTGATGATGTTTTAGCCAAATCCGTTCTCCGCATAGATCACATTAAGATCCTTCATCAAATCTTTGAAAGAATTTGTAAATATCACATGCGCTTGAATCCCTGAAAATGTGTTTTTGGTGTAGATAGTGGAAAACTATTAGGATTCATAGTTTCGCATCGTGGGATTGAGGTGGATACTAAGAAAATAGATGCTATTGTCAACATGCCACCTCCTAGAAATGTGTCTCAACTCAAAAGCTTACAAGGAAAGATTCAAGCTATTCGTAGGTTTGTATCTCAACTTGCGGATCGTACTTTTCCTTTTACTCAACTTCTTAAAAAGAATATCACTTTTCAATGGAATGAAGATTGTTAGTAAGCATTTGAAGATTTAAAAGGGTATTTGGCTAATCCTCCTGTCCTTCGACCGGCCGAACCTTCTAAACCCTTCCTTCTTTATACAGCGGCTTCCTCTCATGCTCTTGCAGCATTATTGGCACAACATGATAAAGATGGTAAGGAGTGTCCGGTTTATTATATAAGTCATACCTTACTCAATTATGAGACCCGATATTCTGCGATAGAAAGACAATGCTTGGCCTTGGTGTTTGTGACTCAGAAATTGAGACATTATCTCTTAAATTCAGAAGTCCATGTCATGGTAAAGTTTGATCCGTTGAAGCATCTTTTCTCTAAAACTGATTTATCAGGACGCCTAACTAAGTGGGTTATGATGTTAACTGAATTTGACCTTAAATTTGTTTCACAAAGAGCAATTAAAGGGCAAGCATTGACCGATCACTTAGTTGAGGCCCCTTCACCTTTCTCCTTCCCTAACCCTGAGTCTTTTCCTGATGATTTCATCCTTTGTACAGAAAAAGATGAAACTTGGGAGTTATAGTTTGATGGCTCTAAGTGTCGTACGGGATCGGGGGCAGGTGTTGTTCTGATTTCTCCTACAAAGAAGTCCATTCCCTTATCTTACCATCTCAATTTCCTATGTACCAATAACATTGCTGAGTATGAGGCTCTTATAGCAGGAATAAAGGCAGCCTTGGCTGTGAATATAAAACACATACATATTTTTGGAGATTCTCAACTGATTATAAGACAAGTAATAGGACTGTATCAAGTGAAACAAGACAAATTATCACAATATAAAGACCTTGCTATCTCTTTGTTACAAAAATTTGATTCTTACACCATAGAACCTGTTCCTCGAAAAGATAATCGACATGCGGACGCAATGGCATGTGTGGTTTCTCTTGTATCTTTAGAGGACCCCGTGGTTGATCTTAAATTTGTTATTCACAACCTTATTTCTCCAGCTATTGTAGATGATTCCAGCCTAGTGACATGTTGCAACTTTATAGACTCAGATGAATGGTACTCGCATATCGTAAGATACTTGACCGATGGTACTTTTCCTAATTCCTCCAATAGGAACACTAGGGCTAGAGTTCGCAAGTTGTCTGCTAGATATATCATTCTTTCTAATGTTCTTTACCGAAGGGGTTATAATGGTCTTCTCCTTCACTGTCTTAACAAATCAGAAATCCCTATTGCTCTTGAAGAGGTGCATTCAGGTGCCTGTGGGGGGCATTTTGGAGGTAAATCCTTGGTTCAAAGATTGCTCCGTATGGGATATTATTGGCAAAGTATGCAACAGGACTCTTTTTTGTTTGTTAAGAAATGTCATCAATGTCAACAACACAATAATTTGATTCATGCTCCTACCCAAGAACTCCATTCTCAGGTAGCCTCTTGGACTTTTTCTGCATGGGGATTGGATCTCATCGGTAAAATCTCTCCTCCTTCATCTCAAGGACATACTTTCATTAAAACCATGACATATTACTTTACAAAGTGGGTAGAAGCTGTTCCTCTCCGCTCCACTACTGCTGAAGTGATTTGTTGATTTCTTCTAGAAAACATTATTTCTCAATTTGGGATACCTTCCACTATAATCTCTGATAATGGGACATCATTTAAAAACAAAGACGTGAAGAAATTCCTCAAGAAATATCATATCAAACATCGATTTTCTACACCATACTATCCTCAATCAAATGGTCAAGCCGAATCATCCAATAAAATAATTGAACAAATTCTTCGCAAAACCGTGAATAAGCATGGTAAGGATTGGAGTACTCAGCTAATCTATGCTCTTTGGGCCTACCGAACAAGTGTACGAATTGCTACAGGAACTACTCCTTATAATCTTGTTTATGGTGCTGATGCTATTATGCCTTTAGAATTAGAGATTCCATCACTCAGAGTTTCTCTCAAAGGTATAGTAGATGATGACTCTTACAGAGAACAAAGGCTTCAACAGCTTGAGATGCTTGATGAACAGCGTATAAATGCTCTTGAGCATATTCAAGCGTATCACAAAACTCTACAACGAAGCTATAATGATAAGGTTATTCAACGTTCCTTCTCAGTGGGTGACTTAGTGCTCTATGAGAATCAGCGCAATGTGAATGCCTTACCTGAAGAAAAGGGAAAATTTAGTCCTAATTGGCTTGGACCGTATATTGTTATTGAAGATTATGGATCAGGTGCTTACAAAATAGCGGATGTAGACGGTACGCCTCTTAAAGACCCTATAAACGCTATGCACTTGCGTAGATACTATGCTTAATTCGTCATTCCTTATCATTTATCTATTTCCTTCCTCACTTCTTCAAAATTGGATAATATGTTAGCATATCTTTGTTAGAGCAAATAGAATTAAATGATGTTTTGTTTAATCTATGTTGCTTCGTTCCTGACAAACGTGTTTCGTTATGATTTGTCTTGAATTCATTTATGTAAATTGCAAAAGATTTACATTTTTCATTATGTTGACATATTATACAATGTTTTTATGTGTTAAGATGAATCATGTCATGTTGTGTTTAAACTCAAATTAAATCACATTAGTTATATGATTTGTTGGCTTAATACATTCTTTCTTCCCTATCATCAATGTAGTACTTGATCAAATATTTTAATTAAGTCACACATGTATCAATTTAATCATGGAGCATTGAGAAATCAATCACATGGAAATTAAATTCAGAACATACATGTACAACTACCAAATGTATTAACTTTAATCACAATACACATTGTTTAGGCATTAAAGATAACACGTTTGAGACAAAGAGGCATGTATATATATATGTGTGTGTGTGTGTGTGTGTGTGTGTGTGTGTGTGGATCAATATACAAAGGCAGGTCACTACACATCCAAAATGTGACCTCCCCTACATCATAAGATCATCTCCTATCCTTAGGGCTGGTGGTTGGAGAGTGACAACTAGATGCTCCCTCCTGATCCGGCCGTGCAGGTGGACCCATGGGGGTATACCATGATATAGATCATGAATGGCTCCGAGAGGAACTCCTACGATCCCTATCCATAAGGATCGCACGATATAAGGTAGCCTCGGCCTGAGCTACTGCTAGATCATGCTGTGCCCGCTGAAGGTCCTCTGATAATGCTCGCTCTCTCTCCCTCCATATCTCTACCTGTACTCGAAATGGGGAAAACAAATCATCATGCCGACCCACATTCCCTTGAGGTCTATAAGCAACCTATGAGGAACTAGGGATCTGCGCTGTCGTGGAGATATCTGTCACTGCTTGCTGGATCAAGGAGCGCCACTCCTGCACATTAGCTGTAGCAGTAGAACAGATTTTGTGTTAGTACCATTTTATATCATCAAAACATCAATCAATCAATATAAACCTCCTATACCCGGATCTCCCTCATGCTAGTAGGGATCATGATATGGAAGCATCTGTGACTGGGAACTACTAGGCTCCCCACGCTCGAACGATCTGTGCGCGATGGGTACAGGTCTCTGTATCGCCTTGTGTTCCCCCTTTTGGGGAATAACAGGAGGATCCAAGGCTATGGTATCATCTCCTGAATGGTGAGGAGCTGCATCTGACTCCTCCTCGTCATCTCTATCCTCCTCCTCATCTACATCCTCATCCTCATCTGCATCCTCGTTCTCCTCATCATCATCTCTCTCCTCCTCATCACCCTCATCCTCCTCCTCCTCGGCACTAGGCTGATCTCCTATAGGTGGATCAGGACCTCCTGTCTCCTCATGACCCTCTCCCTCCTCTGGCTCCTCTGACCTAGATCCCTGATCCTCATCTCAGTCTCCATGTCTCCATGGGCCTGGATGGCCTGTCGGGTGATCTAGTGGAAAGATAGGCCCTAGGTATGATCTCATAAACCATGAGAGATACCTGCGCTATGCCCCGGGGTCTGCAGCATAATCAATGACCACATCCTGATCGGACCCCTCTATATCTGTGAGCTCGATATCATCTATTGTGGGTCTCGCTACTACTCTGGGTCTGGGAAGGACTCGTGAGTGTCGAGTGTAGATGGGCACATCGGCTGGAACACACTGCTCTAGCCCAAACTGCCTCTGTACTCGGTCAAAGTAAAATGGGACTATGATGTGTGGATATCACCCTCTTAGTAGACGGTTCCTCTGTAGGCATGCTAACTGTCTCTCCATCCCATCCCATCTGTGCATCCACAGATATGGTCTCCACACGGTCACCTCAGCTGTCAATCTATCAACCATCACTCTCCAATACAATAGATCTCCAAATCTCCACTCACTGGTAAGTGGAGAAGCAAATACCCTAGGTCGCTCACTAGCCGTACTCATCGGATAGCCGATAGGCCTGGTGCATGTAAAGTGCTCAAATATCCACACCTGCAGAAGTGTGCATGTCATCAAGCTGCAACCCTGTCCAAAAACATACTCCTCGAGGTCGTGATAGAGATGTGCAAGCATACTCCGACCCCAGGTGTATACTCTCCTGTGTCTCTCCATAGCCCTGATGCACCATGTGAGACCCCCTTGCATGTGCGTACCTCGCCCGTTAGGGCAGACATCTAGTGCAATGATGGCTATCATAGGACGTCTCATGAGGGGCACCTCTCCTGTAGGATGTAAGAGCCAGCTGACCATGATACGACCTCTCGTCTCACTCGGCATGACTCTCCCTATGCAATATACCTACTCCCTCTGATGATCCTCTACTGACCGATCGGTTGCATATGTCACGGTAGCTCCTCTGATCGGTAGGCGAAGAATGCGGTACACATCCTCAAGTGTCACCGTCATCTCCCCTACTGGAAGTTGGAACGTGCATGTGTCAGGATCCCATCGCTCCATGAGTGCCATCAGCATCGTGGGATGAAATCGAGTGGCCGGCATAAGAATCATAGACCACAAACCTACTATTGACAATGTGTCTCTCTCTGCCTAAGTAAGTCGGGGAATCTGATCTCACAAACTGCGAAGAATCTATCCCGCCGTGTGCTCTCTCATATACGGGAGACCCTGCATCACAAAAACATAACTATAATTAGTACTCAATCATCAAAAATCATTCATGCAAACTGTCGAACATCGTATGCTAACCCTGGTATCTCTCGCCAAGTCCTGATTGGGACCATGGCGCCCTGTCAGGGACCATGGCACCTTGAAGGGACCATGGCACCCTGTCAGGGACCATGGCGCCCTGAGGGGACCATGGCACCCCACAGGGACCATGGCGCCCTGTGTGGGACCCATGGTTAGGTTCCAGGGCTCGCAAATGATCACAGAAAGTCAAATGCAGAAAATCAAAAGTCAACGTTCAGTCAACTCACCTCGTCCAGTGGCTCGTCGTCGATCACGGCCTGTCGCATGATCTCAATCCTCGTGGGACGCTCCGGTCATTGTGAGGGCATGATGATGGCTCGGTAGGATCCGCTGCAATAAACAATATTCAGAAATCAACAAAGTGACAAATGCAAATGTCACTTTCAAGGTATATACTTTCACTCCTTTACTTTTACTTTCAAAACCCTAATTTTCCTCTTTCACTCATTTCGTCATAACTTGAGTTTGGGAGATGCAATTTTTGAACCATTTGTTACGTGGGAATTGTATTTTCATTCCCCTACTCTCAAGATGTTCCAAAAAGTGCTCTGATGAAGCCTTTTCAGTGAACATCCCTCATCAATACTCTCTTACACAATTTGTCGTAAGTAAACATGCTACCCTCTTTCACCTCCTTAATAAGCAAGCCGAAACAGGGGGGGGCATATAGCTACTCACAAATTTCATCACTTTCCTTAGTAAGCATTAGGTGATTTTGTGATCTAACATGTGTTTTGTAGGGTGCAGTTCCTAACTGTGTACTGCAGATACCACTGGGGGCTTCGTCCGACAACTTATGGATATATCCTTTTTCAAATGATGTTTACTTTCTGTACTTTAGCTTGCATATGCACGTAGTACTCATATGACCGCTAAAGTGGGGGCTAAATGTAACGTCATAAATTGTACGCACTTGCTAAAGCAGTATAATTTAACACCTAGTTTAGCACCCGCCTTGGCGCAGTTGCATTTTGCATTTCATTTCCCCTTTAGCACTTAATTAATCAAATTAATTGGGTCTAAAGGTTCTATTTCATCATCTTCTACATCATAAAGTCGGGCCCTTTCATTAAAGCGTGCCCCTTTCATTTTATTCCTCCAAGACATCACTTAATCAAAAACCCTAATTAGGCCCTATTCCGAGCTTGGGGGCTTAATTTTGGGGGTCAAAACATCTCGAAATCACCTGTAACTTCGGGATTCTCTCTAAAATCATCATATCTGATGGCCCTAAAAATTTGGTGAAAAGTTGCCAGGACCATGGCACCCGGAGTGCACACGGTCCCGTACATTTTTCCTGAAATTTTAGGAGCGTGATCCAATCATAAAATAAAGCTTAACCCCAAGAAATTGGCGGGATATTCAATCTCTAGGTCGGCCAAAAGTTGGAATTAAGACCTAGGGTTTCATACATAAGAGCTCTCTTTCTTCATTTGAAGGGATCCGAATTTTTTTTTTAGGAACCTCATATGCAGTGAAAGAGAAGATCTTTGAAGACTTCAACCACTCTCAACATTCATCCTCCAAGAATTCATCAAATCCATTCATTCACTTAGGGCTTTGAAGGCATGGAAGAACAATAGGAGATCACCGACTGAAGATTGGCTTGTACCCCTCCCTTGGGGGTTGGGTATGATTTCATGTTGTTTTCATGTCTTTGCATGAGCTTCAATATCTCATTTATTCATGCTTTAGATCACTTTGCATCTTGATTTAGAGCATTTACATTGTCATTTACAAGCAATTAAGGTTTACTTTCTAGGTTGCTCTAGTTTGCTTACTTGCATTTTAGATCTTGCACACACACAAGGTCTGCACACACATTACTTTTACAATACAACTTGGCTATTCATGGAGGTGGAAATCACCAAAGCGGGGGTTTGACTAAGGCAAAACCCTATATAGCCGCCCAAACACCTCTTTCAGATATAAGTGCAGATTTCTGGATTCAGATGACGCCGCAAGTTACAGATCTGAAAGAAGGAGACAAAGATGGAACCACACACCCAGTTTCGGAGCAGAAGACCAGGATAGGGGTGTGGGGCACCCTGGTCCTGCCAGGATAGGGGCGCTAGGCACCCTGGTCCCTGGGACAGGGGCGCTGGGCGCCCTGGTCCTCCTGACAGACAACAATCTTTAGCAGTTTGGACAGTTTTCCAGAGTGCAAAACAACAGTTTCAGGTGCAGTTTCAGGTGCAGAATCAGGACAGTGGCGCCTGCGCCCCCGTCCCGAACATTTCCACTCAGATTTTGACTCTGGGTACGCATTTGCATTCTTGTCTTATCTTTGTATTTACAGCTTTTCATTGTTTAAGTTCAATTCTGCAATCTTGTTATTAGTTCATACTTGCATTTTAGGGTTAGGAATTGAACTTGCATAAGCTTACCTTTCAATTGCAATAAAGGAATAGAAACCCTAATAGGTAGCCCATGGCTCTCTCTTTCACAAAAAGAAGTAGCCAATTGTGCGATACCTCTAGGCTCTTTCATATTCCGTAATGTGTGTCAAAAGGTAGGATTAGGGCATGATAACCTAGTCTCGCTTTTTCCCCCACATAGTATCCTAGAGATGAAAACTTTCAATTATATGCATACACAGATGCAAATTGGGTAGGAGATGTGGATGATAGAAAAAGCATCACCGGCGGAGCATTCTTTCTTGGAAGCAAACTAGTTTCTTGGTTGAGTAAGAAACAAAGTTGTACATCTTTATCAACAATAGAATCAGAATATGTTGCAGCAGCAACTAACTGTACATAGGTATTATGGCTTAAGCAAATGTTGAAGGACATAAAGGTAAAATGCAAGAAACCTATAACTATCTATTGTGATAATACTACAACAATTGATATATCTAAGAATCCGGTACTACACTCTAAAACAAAACATGTTTCCATCAAACTGAATTTTCTAAGGGAAAATGTTGAAGCAAAAGAAATAAAACTGGTTTATGTGAATGCTAAAGAGTAGATTGCAGATATTTTCACTAAACCTCTGCCTAAGGAAACTTTTGAATATCTTAGAGATCAGCTTGGGGTCATACCCCCACTGGTAGATACTTAGAGAGTTGATATTTGTCATCAATCGATAGAATTAACAGAGAAATCTTTTACTTTGGCTTTGATGAGGAAGCTACTTCTCAGGGGGAGTAGTTGGTATACTAAATTGGTTGGTATTTTGTATATGAACTTGGTTTTGTAATAACTTTGGCATTTGATGTCAAAGGGGGAGAGATTGGTATGGAAAAACATGGAACACAAGGAAACACATGTCACTCTCAGGGGGAGAGATTGTTACTTTGAGATTGAGTTTACTTATACCTTGGTAATTGTTGGTACTTTGGTATTTGGTATTTCTGTTTTGGCACTTTGATTGTTTTTCCATCTTGTGTTGCCATCAATGCCAAAGGGGGAGATTGTTGGTATTTTGGTATGGTTTTGTCATTGATGTCAACACCTACTAAAACTCTAGCACTTTGGAGATTCAACAACATTCACTGGCAAGCTAATGACTTATGCACAATCACCGGTATATGGTACACCGACAGGATATAATGACCACCGACACTTGGAATGGCATGGAAAACACTTGGTAATGTTGAAGACATTTTTTGGACATCTTGTCTTGGAGAATTGTTTATTGTATATTCATATTTGCATATTTTTTGTTATTGGTAAATAGGTCTAGGTTATGCATTGACAGGTTTATCTTTTCTTGATCAACACGACATGCAATGGAGATGATTTATTATTGTTGGAAATGCATCAAGCCGACATGTTGGATCAGTTATTGCATCAGATATTGTTTTGTTTGTAAAATGATTTTATTGTAATATATCTTGTAGAGCCAACCTACTAAAATTGGTCCTAGGTTATGGTATAAATGTAAGATATTATTTGTAAGATCGAATGTGGAATACAGAAAAGGATTGTGTGAAGATATATGCGAGAATAAGAAGAGCTATACACACAGACATCATTTGAAGGTGAAGGGGGGTTTTTTTGAAGACAATTAGAACTACACTGGTACTGAATCTAGCATATGAAAATGCTATTTTGAGTAGTACATTTTTATTAGATTTAACCATCCAATTATAGTTAGTGTGACTCCTATTTTGCGTTTGAGCAGTGAGCTCTAGGCGCTTGGCCTTTCTGCATGCGCAGACCCCATTTGTATACACTTACTATCTGCAGTAGTATCATCTGATTGTGGGTAAGGTTCCCCACCGTGGTTTTTCCCTTATAGGGTTTCCATGTACAAATATTGGTGTTATGTGTTGTGGATGACTGTCTTTTGTTTTGTGCATTAATATTTACCGGTATTACAATTATCTGATAAAACTGTCCATCAGTATAAAAGACTATTTCACCGGTATTAAGCAGAAAGTTGATTAAGTTGTTTTTGGTTTAAATTTATTAGACAACTAGTTCACCCCTCCCCCCTCTCAATTTCTTCAAGACCTAACACTATTGTTTTATTTCCGAGATTTCTTTTGTGTTGGATATTATTTGTTTGGTCTAAGGCCGACATGGTTTGTAATAATGTAATTGGTTTATTGTCTGGTGGCCGACCTAATTGTTTATGGTCAAGGGTTTGTATAAATAGGATATAAGATCTCAATGTAGATCATCATGGTTATTGTAAGTGGTCATGGTCAAAGAATGTAATGTGCGAATAATATAATATCATTTAGGTAGAGGAGTTGGTCCATCATTAGAGATTGAATTGGGTTTGTGTAAGAGGATTTAGTCCTCTGGTATTGAGCTTAACCAAAACTGTACTTAGGCATAGGAGATGCTATCTTTTGCAATTCAACACTTCTCCGGATTGTAGTCTAGATTTATATGTAGTTAGTGAGCCTCCTTTTGTGATGAGAAGTGTGCTCTAGGCTATTGGCCTTCTTGCAAGTGTAGGCCCCTTCATTGTAATTCACATACTTACTGCAGAAGTATTAACTGACTGTGGGTAGGCTTCCCACCGTGGTTTTTCCCTTTACCGGGTTTTCCATGTAAAAATATTTGTGTTATGTGGATGGCTTTTATTTTGTGATTATTGTTTATGCTTAATTCGATTAACTGTTATTCCGGTATTATTGTTTTGGGTTTCGGTATTAAAGTTTTAATTCAATAATACTTCTGGTAATCTGTGACAACTTATTCACCCCCCCTTAGTTGTCTTCAAGTTATCTGAACTATCTAACAATTGGTATCAAAGATTTGGTCCTCTCTATAGAAAGCTTAACTTCTTGAGGAAGATGCTATGGCGACTAAAAGTTCAAGTTCATCCAATTCTTATGGAGCTATCTTTCGAAGGGATATACTGAGGCTTGAAGGAACCAACTATATAGTATGGAAGATTCAGATGGAGACTCATCTAAGATGTCTTGGCAAGGAGATTTGGGTGATTACACAAAATGGTGTGACACCCTATAATCCGGGATCTGGAAATCCTCCTCTGGCTAACCTAGATAAGGAGCTTGAGAATGATTATAGAGAAAGAGAAGCCCTCTCGTGTGAACTTTTTGATCAACAAATAATGGGATTAACAAACAAATCATCTGGAAATGCTATATGGGATAAGTTGTAGACTCTTAATGAAGGTGACCCTATAGTGAAGATTGCTAAACTTGATGGTTATCGAGTAAGATATGAAAACCTGAAGATGGAAGAAGATGAAAGGATTACTGCATTCATGGAAAGAGTAAATGAGATTGTTATGGGAATTCAATGTTGTGGTGGAACTCTGAGTGAAGATGAAATATTTCTAAAGTCCCGAGAGCCCTACCACTAGCTTATAAAATGAAGGCTATTGCTATTATTGAGTTGAGAACAATGGCTAATACATATGTCAACAGAGATACTTTGGTTGGGAAACAATCTTCTTTTGAGCTTGAAGAATTTGGACCTTCTGGAGCTGTGAAGACTGAACCTTCTTTTCATGCATCTACATTTACAACTGGTAAGCAAGACTGGAAAGATTTATATGCAAAATAAGTAGAAGATATGAAGAGAGAAGATGATAAATTTGCGCAACTTGAAGCACTATTTTCTAGAAGAGTATTGAAAGGACCAGTAGGAAGTAAGTATGAAGGAAAAACACCTTTTAAATGTTTTGCATGTAATAAGATTGGTCATTTTGCATCTAGATGTCCTGAAAGAAATTCAAGATTTGAAGAAAGAGTTAAAAGATCATTTAAGCCTAACCCTGGATATCAGAACAAGTATACATTCAAAAAAACATAGACAAATCAATCTACATAGTAGATGAGGAAGGTGTTACTGATTTAGATGATGAACCGACAGAAGACTCTACTAGTGGATCTGGAAATGGGAAGGAATGGGTATTCTTGGCTATTAAGGAAGATCTGACACTGGAAGAGAATGTAGCTAAGAAGAAGGCACTTTATGCTAAAATTAAGGACAAGGATGAATGGGTAATTGACAATGGTTGTTCACATCATATGACTGGAGATAAAGGGAAGTTTCTATCTTTGCAAGAAATTGATGGTGGACTAGTTAGATTTGGAGATAACAAGGCATGTATGATCAAAGGAAAATAAACTATATCATTGGATGGTAAGAACAATACTGACAATGTTTATTATGTTGAAGGCTTGAAGCATAATCTTTTGAGTGTAGGACAATTGGTAGATACAGGATTTCAATTATAGTTCAAGGATGAAAAGTGCAAAATCATTAACAGATCTGGCTTGGAGATTGCAACCAGTATACAGACAAGGTAACATATTTAATTTGAACTCCCGTGAGAAGGCATGTTTGATTACACATATTGATGAGAGTTGGTTATGGCATAAAAGGTTGTGTCATGTGAATTTTGATTGTATTGTGAAAGTCAGTTCAACTAAGGCTGTTAGAGATATACCTAAGATTATGAAGCCCTATAATCTGGTATGTAAAGAATGTCAAATGGGTAAATAGGTCAGAACCTCTTTTAGGAGTATACAAGATAAATCAAATGATGTTCTTGATCTTATTCATACTGATTTGTGTGGCCCTGCTAGAACTAAAAGTTTTTATGGTGATAGATATTTCATGCTAATCATTGATGATTATTCTAGAATGATGTGGTTTACTTTTTTGAGAGAAAAATCTGAAGCATTTGAAAAGCTTAAAATCTCTAAGACTAAAGTGGAAACTGAGACAGGATTAAAGATTAAATGTTTAAGATCAGATCATGGTAGAAAATTCACATCCGGTGAGTGTAATAACTATTGTGACAAGCATGGTATTAGAAGACAATTTTCTACTCCTCGGACACCTCTGCAGAATGGAGTTGTGGAAAGGAAAAACAAAACTATCTTAGATGTTGCTAGAACAATGATGATAGAAGCTAATCTAACTCATATCTACTGGAAAGAAGTAGTTAGTACAATGGTTTACACATTCAATAGAGTACATATCAAAGGAGAAATCGGTAAGACACCTTATGAATTATGATTTGGCAATACACCTACAATTAAGTATTTCAGAATTTTCTGTAGTAAATGTTATATCAGGAGAGATGACACTATTGGGAAATTTGATCCTAAATGTGATGATGGCATATTTCTTGGTAATTCTAATGAAAGAAAAACATATATATGTTATAATAAGAGATTGAAGATAATTGTGGAGATTGCTAATGTCAAATTAGATGAGCTATGAAAAAGTCAAATCAGAGTTTATGAGAAGGAACCGACAGTGGAAATGATTATATCTGAACTGGTAGCACCTTTACTGGAACAGAGAGTTGAACCAGTTAATTCAGCAACATCAGAGATTTCTACAGTAATTGAAGAATAGGGAAGAGGAACAAAGAGTCATAAGACTCCTAGGTATGTGAGATTGAATCATTCTGATGATCAAATCATTGGGGATAAGAGAAATGGAGTAATGACAAGAAGAAGACTAGAAACTAATGAGGTATGTTTAATTTTACAAGTTGAAGGGGTATTAGTAACCGAGGCATGTAAAGATGAATTTTGGTTAAGATCTATGGAAGAAGAATTAGATTAGATTGAGAAAAATAACACATGGACTTTGGTTCCCCGGCCTAAAAATAAAAATGTTATTGGAATTAAATGGGTTTTTAGGAATAAATTGAATGAGGATGGTCAAGTTATAAGGAATAAGGCTAGATTGGTTTGTAAAGGATATTCTCAGAAGGAAGGAATTGATTACGGAGAAATTTTTGCACCAGTAGCTAGGATTGAAGCTGTAAGATTATTTCTTGCCTATGCTTCTTATAAAAACTACAAGGTTTATCAGATGGATGTTAAATGTGCATTCTTGAATGGGGATCTTAACAAGGAAGTTGATATTGAGCAACCTGATGGTTTTTCACTATCAGATGATACTGATATGGTTTGCAGGTTAAGGAAAGCTTTATATGGATTGAAAAAAGCACCTAGAGATTGGTATGCAAGGTTGGATAAAAATCTTTTGAAGCTTGGTTTTACTAAGGGCAGTGCTAACAGTAATTTATATTATAAAATCATTGATGATGATATACGGATTGTTGAAGTATTTGTTGATGACATTATTTTTGGAGGTGAAAATAAATTATGCATAGAATTTTCTAAGAATATGGAGAAAGAATTTGAGATGTCTATGATTAGTGAGATGAAATTTTTCTTAGGTTTGCAGATTACTCAGATTGACAAAGGTATTTTTATCTGTCAAACTAAATATGCTAAGGAATTGTTGAAGAAATTTGGTATGGGAGATTCTAAACTGGTAAGTGTTGGCAATTGACACTCATTGGATTCATTTTGTTGTCATTGATGGCAACAAGATCAGATAGAAGGCAAAAATACTTGATGGAAGTCACAAATCGACACTAGGAGGCATATACCGGAAGATACTGACATTGGAAGCATGAAGGGCTACACTGACACCGACACCGGCATCAGTACTTCAGGAAGCCGACATCAAGGAAGATTTATTTTGTAAATCATTTTGTAATTATTATCAAGGTCGACATTGAATATCTTTTGTAAATGCATTGAAAGCCGACATAAGGCATATCATATGTAATAGGTGTATAAGTCAGTCTGCTAGGTCAATTTAATATACATAGAGAAGATGGTATTATGATGGTATAGAGAAAGACATATAGCAGAACTGTGAGATGCAAAATATATGTATGGAGATCATTTTTGTATGCGAACATTGTATCATGCAATGATCTATAGATAGCTAGGAAAACACTCTTGGAGAGGAAGAAATACTAGTAATAGTTCAAGACTGTGAATTGATACATAGCAGAACCAGAACCGAAACTCTATCTGGCATAGCAGATGCATTCTTGATTTCATTTTCAGTAATTTACTTTGGTAGAAAGCTAGTAGTCAGTGAGGCTCTTTACTGATGAGCAGTATGCTCTAGGCAGTATTCCTTCCTGCAAGTGCAGGCCCCAATTTATGTAATATCTTTTCATATGGCTAGTGAATTGATATTGTGGCTCACAAATCCCACTGTGGTTTTTCCTCATTGAGGTTTTTCACGTATAAATTATGTGTGTTATGGTGTTCATTTATGTGGATGGTTTATTTTCTTCTTTTTATATGCTCATTTGTTTACCGGTACATACATGCATGGTTTATAAAGTTAAATATTGTTGATTCCAGTAGAACAGTGATTCACCCCCCCTCTTAGTGTTCTCAGATCCCAACAATTGGTATCAGATCTTGGTTCTTCAGAAGAATTTTAATAGGTTGAGGAAGATCTTGAAACCGAAATATTTGAATATGGCTATAGAAAGGCAAATTGAGATGGCTCATGAGGATTATGATGCTGAAAGGATGAAGAACTTGAAATATGCAAGAAAAACTAAATTCTGCAAATGAATTCATTCTTATCCTATAAGAAAGGTTGTCATCTGATCAAGCCAAGAGGAAAGAACTTTTGTAACAACTGAATGATGAGGAAAATAATGCTCTTAAAGAACAATGTCAGAAACTAAGTCAAGCAAATATGCTCATGAAGAATGAAATGCAAGATCTGACCATGAGGTTATCAAAAGATATTGAGGATAGAAAGAAGGAAGACAGTCTTACTTTATCCTTGAAGAACAAATTTGATGAATGTGGAAGATTGACTCATGAGACTAATCTGTTGAGAACTGATTTGGCACACTCTCAGAATAATGAACAAGAACTTGAAAGGCAAATAACTACTCTGAGAGATGATCTGACTACTGCAAGTGAGTATAAAGAAAAGTTTAGGATTAGTCCTACATAATTGGATGATTTACTGAAAAGACAAAGCCAAATTGATTATTTTAGAGGACTTGGATTTGTACAAGGTAAAAGCTCTGGTACTACTAATGAAGATCAGACAATCGGTATGTAGAACTCATCCGAATAGAGGAAACCGGTAAGACAATCTAATGCTTATAAATTCAATGGTAGATGCTTTGGTTCCAATAAATTTGGGCATATGGCTAAACATTGTAGAAATAAGGCAAATCAAAACTACAATTCTGTTCCCGGTCAATGCACAAACTACAAGAAATATGGTCATAAATCAAAACACTGCAGAATGAATGTTAAATGTCACAAATGTGGAAAGTTTGGACATTTTTCTAATCATTGTAGGTCAAGAAATAATGATAATACTGGATATGTCAAAGCAATTTAGAAGAACAATGTTACATGTTATGCATGCAACAAAATAGGTCATATTGCTAAGTATTGCAAAAGGAAGACTCAACCAGATAATAATGATAAAGACAATGAGAAAGGGAAGCAGAAGGTAGATGAAATAAAAAAAGATCATACCAAGAGATGGGTTAGAAAATCTGAAGAACAAAGTGGAGATGGATCTATACTAGCAAATCCACCAGTAGAACAGAGTATTCCTCCACCCGTAACTGAGGCATAAGCCTTAGGGGTTGGCAAAGTCACTGCTAAAATCTTGCATATTACCTCAGAAGAGATCTAAGGAGATCAAGAAAGAGATATGGAGAACTGTGTTTATCATCGATGAAGGTTACCCTGACACTTAACTGTGAAACCAATATCTGTAGGGTTGGTGAAACATTAATGAAAAAAAATTAGGGTTTTATTCACTGATAAAAGAAGCTAAGTGAATTATTTTTCACTCACTGAGCATTCAAGAAATCAAAGCAAAGTAAAGGCAAACTAAGAGCGAGCAAACATTGAGAGAGAGTTTTGAGCAATAATCTGAAGCACTCAAATCATCCACCGACATTTATTCAGGTATTTTACGATGTGGCATCTGGATCTTCCCCTCCTACCTTTATTGCAAATTTGACAATCGTCAAAGTTAAGGATAGGTTAAGGCTAGTCTTTAAGGAGGTTCCCGAAATTGCGAAGAAGGAAGACTCTACAGGAGTGTTTTCTAGGGTTCCTGAAGGAGTAATGTATGTTGAAGATTTTGAGGGCATACATCCACTACACTCTTGAGGATCTGGGTACCGAAGACATAAAAAGCATGTATCAATCAATGATACTAGGAGACACCAGAAAGATCAAACCAGAATTTAAAGCAATCTAGGATCTAGGGTTAACCGGTATTCTATATTTACCAGAATTCAAGGATGAAGTTATTAGATACATCCTGAGAAGGGTTCATAACAAATTCATTTGGTTAGATAGACCCTACATGATAACAAAGGAAGCTATACAAGCTTTCATCAGCTTACCTAGGGTTGGACAAGAACTTGGTAAGAAAATCTCCAACACAAAGGTTCAAAAACTCATTGGTTCCACACCGGATAACAAATTAATGAGGATAAGCACAATAACTGACTCAGACATAAAATTTACAAGAATGATCATAGGATATAAGGTATATCAATCCAATCGCTTGAATTCTGTTATAAGTTCATGCATTCATGCCGCCTATCAAATGTTGAGAAATAATGTGAAATATGACTTATGTGAATGGATGAGGAGTGAGTTAATATTAAACCTTAAAAAGATGAAAGGAACCAAGAAAGACACATTCAGATATGGAAATTTAATTGTTTATTTGATGCTTTATTTCTTGAATGAGCTACCGGGTTTAGGAAAGAAGCAATGGGCTCATGACATACTGGTAGGTATGCAAATCAAAATGGCTATCACCATTCTTGGTACCGATAGGGATGAAAAGCTTTGGGGTTACTTCAAGACATTTTAGGAGAAAATGAGGCAAAGGGAAAGAATCTCTAAGAACATTGTGGAGAAGTACTCCACTGACATATTTTTCATGGTGAAAACTGATGAAACACTCATGGAAGTAGTTGAACCTAGGCAAATCTAGATCACTGAGCTTGGATATGAGGTAGATGATAATATTTTTGAGCTTTATGAAAAGATGCTATTATATTCTCCATTGGATGACAACATAGAGCACTTCGATACAACAAGACAAAAGGCTCTTGAAGTGAAAACATGTTTCAATAGAAAAAGGAGAGAGAAGAAAATTGATAAAATGTCTGCATATGTGCAGAATGTGATTTATAAAATAGATACTCAGCTAGGTTCCCAATCTAAACAGAAAGTCAAACCAGCAGAGGTTGCTACTGAAGAAGTGAAGAAGCCACAAGTTCACATTTCCCCAATCACTTTTGACTCTAACCTTTAGGATAATGAGCCTCTGGCTTTCAGAAGGGTGAAAAGGAAGGATGTGGTAAAACCACAAGTAGAGCGACAAAAGGCAGAACCAAGGAGGAGACTTGTCAAAAAGGCAGCTCAACCTACTGCACCTCCACCACCAGTAAGGAAGCCTATGTAGAAGAGGAGACCAGTCACACCAGCAACAACAAGAAAAAAGCAAAAGGGTGATGATACCGGATCTAGTAAGACAACAATGATTTGTGCTGAAATTATTGATGAAGTAACAAAATATGGGATATTAAAGAATATTTCAAAATATTATGAAGTCTTTGAAGAGAGTGAGCAAAATGAGTTAGAGGAAGCTATTTTATTGTATATAGATATCTATAAGAAGGCATTAGTTGAAATTTTGAAAGAGATACCTTTATCTGTATACAATAAACTTGAAGCTAGGAGACTTGATGCTATTAAGAGGGATAAGGAAATCAAGAAAGTTGCACTTTTGGAACAATGTGGCTCTATAAACAATGAAGAGATGAAAAGATGTATAGATACTGCTAATAGGACATTTTTTAGTAGTAAAAACCGACAAATAAGTCTTATGTTGGGTAGAGTAAATGAGGTGGTAAATGAGACAAGTAAGGGGTGGACAAAATTCTTTCAGAAGAACCCAGACTTTCTCAATCTCAGGAAGAATTTGCAAAGGCAACATCCCCTACAATTCCTGACAAATCAAAAGGAAAGGGTATTTTAGGTAGTTCTACTCCAATTTGGACACAATCACAACCAGTTGCAACTAAAGGCACACATCCACAATCGATAGTCAGAGAGAGTGTACAATTTATACTGACACAAACCAATTTTGAGAAAGAAAGTGTACAAGACATTGGAAACACTGTGGATAATACTCCATCAGTAGTAACCGACACTGCACCAAGTGGCAAAGCCACTGGTGCAAAAGAGGTGGAGATGGAAAAGGTTAAATCAACTGAGACCATACCGGTAGTCAAAATAGATTCATTGGCAAGAGTATTGGCAATTGGCACTTCTTAGGTCAAGAAGAAATCAATTTCTGAGTTAAGTCCAACAGAAGTAATGATGATGACCACTCACAAATTGTTAAAGGAAGGAACTGTAGATAAAGGGTTGATTGATAAATCAGTCTTTGTATTACACATAATAATGCTTTACTGTTAGATAGAAGATGGAGCAAGCCCTTCCGGTAAGCTCAAATCTTTAACAAAATACATATCAAATAACTATCAATCCTTAAGACATATTGCAAACCGACAGGCTTTGGACAGTTTCTCTACTGCAAAAAGAACAGCTTTTGATCAACTTATAGTAACTGGGAAGAAGAAGATAGAGGACAAACTTATCTCTATTGAGGGTTGTTTGAAACAATGCACCAATATTTATAGAGTATGTTGTAATATAGGAAGTCTAACAACCAATGTAAATGATAGATCGAAAGAATTACATGACAAAATGGCTATTATTGCTAATTATTTTGATGGGCTAACTACACTAACTACATTTGTTGATGGACAAATTTTGTCCTTGGAGAACCAAGTTTTTTCATTTGAGAAAGAAAAAGATAAAATACTAAGGAGAGAAAGAAATTTAACAGGACTAGTGAGTCCAAGACTTGACTCTTTGGGTGTTCACAAGAGAGAATGCATGGATATGCTAGAAAAGCCCACACTAGTAGATACATAGGAGAAGGAATCATTTTCCCACTTAATTAGTGGACTTGCATCGGTATCAGACACTTTCAAATCAGGATGGGACACATATCTTCAGTTGCTGCAAAAAGCATACCCAGAAATTCTGAAGATGACTAAGGTCGAATGACTCTAACTGTATTCTTTCATTCTTTATTCATTCACTGGTCCTTGGCATTAATGTCAAAGGGGGAGTATATACATTTGTGCAAAATATCAGGGAATATGAAGTGTGTTGCTCAGGGGGAGCACACCGACAGGGAATCCATTTTTCACATGAGTGTTGCCATCAATGCCAAAGGGGGAGATTGTTGGCAATTAACACTCATTGGATTCATTTTGTTGTCATTGATGGAAACAATATTAGATAGAAGGCAACAAGACTTGATGGAAGTCACAAACTGGCACTAGGAGGCATATACCGGTAGATACCGGCATTGGAAGCATTTAAGGCTACACCGATGATGAATACTAAGAGGAGGGAGGGGTGAATTAGTATACCAAAAAATACTGAACACAAACACTTAAACAATTTAGCAATAAATCAGTATAACAATTTTACTAACAAACTGGTTAAGACAAATGCAAACCAAACAACAAATAAGGCTTTCACCCACAGGAGCACAATCACCATAACACAAGAGATTTTGACATGGCAACCCAAATGGGAAAAACCACGGTGAGATGAAGCTCACAAGTAACTATCTACAGAATAGTAACCAGACCGGTTAAGGTCATACAATGTTCTTCACCAGGACAGATAATGTTAGGAACCTCAATCTCTATTAGGAGATAAGTCCGATTAAAGACTACCTTGTGAGAGGATTTCAGATCCACAGTTGTGAACCACCTTGTTAGAGGATTTACAAAGGCTTTGCCAGGCCTACTCGGTTACAGGTTTTAGACTTGTCGAAGATGTGAGTAATCAACAAGTAAGTGATCTAAATATTAGCACAGTATGCTTGGTTAGATCCTTGATAGCTCATTGTTAATGCATTTCAACATTACTTCAGTCTTCAATCTTTCCACACTCTGTCTCTTCAAACAGACCTAATCTACTTATGTGATCGCACATACAAAAACCTCATCAACCACCTAAAACCCTAGACATGATGTCCTTATAAAAGAATCTGATTTCATGTCGGTCCAATAGGATTACATTGCAAGTTCCTAGGTTCAGTGCATCTGGACACATTTGGTAACACGACACAGAATCACCACCAAAGTGTCAGTGGATGATAAATCATCACAAAAAAATAAATATAGGTTGGTAACTCATCATAGAGGAATACCGGTTCATACATTTAATCGATTACCAGTTCACACATTTTACCAATTACCGGTTTGTCAAAATGAAGACTAGGAAAAATGATAACAATTGCTTTGTTCCTTCATACTGCTTTGGGATCCTCAAACCGCTTGAGGTCTTCATTCCGCTTGGGTCTTCATACCACTTGAGATCAGTAAACACTTTCTGCAAAACACCAATAGTCTAAAGGCTATAATACATAATACTAGTTGGAACAAATACTGGTTGAGCATAACTCATACATACAAAAAGTGATCTCAAAGCAAGTGTGTCCATCAATGACAATTACAACATCATAATAAAAAATGCCAATAATCTCCCCCTTTGACATTGATGGCAACACTTAGGAAATTTTTTACATCTAAGTGTTTTACAAAAAATTATGCCATAATCAAAATTACTCCCCCTAAGCATATACACTATCCCTTTTGCAGAAAGTACAATGTATACTACTCCCTTAAAGAGATAACATGAAAGTATACATAGCATACCTAACATTCACCAAAAAATTTTAAATACAAAATACTACTCCCCCTTTACCAACAATGACAAAGTATTGCTGAATAACCCCTGTTTCTCATTATCATTAATATAATAAATGTTTATGACAATAATGAGTGAAACTTATCAAAAACTGATTTAAAATCCTGCATGAAGGTCTTCATGGATAAGGACCATGATTCAAGTAATGAGGTAGCCACCTCACTTTCTGTTTGCATCTGGGATACCTGTTCTTCCATGGCATCAATGGTGCTCATCTCTTGAGTGACCGTTAAGGGATCTAGATTGAGATAGCATTTCTAAAGTATTTGCAGTCTGGGTAGTAGAACCAGTTGAAGTTCCTACAAATCTCTGGTCTGGTTGCTAATCTCCAACTCTATTTTGGCGGACTGTTGCTGAGACTGGTGAACAATTTGCCCATATGTAGTAAAGGAATCATAGGGCATCTTGAAGGTGCTTATAAATGCCTGCAAATTAGATTGCAGTTTTTCTTTCTATGCAAGCACATCATCACAAAATAGATGGGGTTGACTTATCTTACTGAGCAAGAATTGTTGGCATTATAACAAACAATGGGAGATTGTTGGCATTTCAATAAGGATATTGAGAAGGTTGTTGATGATTATGGATATAACTGATTAAGGATGATTTACTGTCTTAATATTATTATTTTGTCATTGATGTCAAGATATTGATTTTCTAAATCAGTATGATGTTGCCATATCTTGAGAAGTATGATTTGATGAGTATAAAGGTGTCAGTAAAAGACACAAAAAGAATATGATGAATAAGAGGATGAATACGTTATTCAATGGGCAACTATTACCGAGTTAGACAATGATGAGATCATGATGTTCAGATTGTTTTGATATCATACATATGTTATTTATTGTAAGGTTAATACTATACTATGTTATCAAGCAAAGAACCTAGTCGGTAAACCCTAAGGTTATCGCTATCGGTTAATGAAGATAGAGTGAGTAAAGTTTAGTATTTATCGAGTTGTAACCAAGCTATCATAGAATGCATCAAATGGTTACATGCATTATTTAATGAAGGGAGCTGATGAGCTGGAACTGATTAAATGATTGGTATGCCATGCATAAAGTTTGTTAAAGAATCTATGGCAAAGGAAAATTGGCATGAATATCTACAGGGCAGATTGAACCGCATACCCTAGCACAAGTTCCAAGAAATGTATGCAAGTTCCAAGGCGGGGTAAAACATTTTTTAGATCGAAGAATACATTAAACCTGGTCAAAGTTTCAAGATCTGATGGCTATGATTGATCATGGGAAATGTGATCAAGGAGATTAAGCGGTTGGCAATTGTTTATAAATAGGGAACTGTTGATAAACAATGTATGCAGGCAAGTGTATGCACAGGGATGCTACATAGTAATTACCGAGCACAAAAGCTTGAAGAACTATTTGTTTAATAGAGTATAGAGCCCAGTAGATGGACAAGATTAGTTCTATGTCTAGATTGTATTGAGCAAATAAGAATCTGCTTTAGCATTTTAGATGTGAAGTTGCAGATAGATTTTTATTACTGTTATTTTGTGAAGTGATAGAAAATCTCTTAACCAAGTGGACTTAACAGTCTTATTTGTAAAACCCTCTAGCAAGGTGACATTCTAATTGAGTGTTTGAAATCCTTTAACAAGGTCACTTCTAACAAGGTGAAGATCCTAACAAATCTGAGGGAAATCCCTTAACCGGGTCACATCTAGCAATGTGTTTGTAATCTTTAACAAGATTTTCTTTTAACCAAACATACTCTAGAAGAGTATATTTCTTAGTGGGTCCGAAATCCCATAGTGGTTTTTCCCTATTTGGGTTTCCACGTTAAATCTGGTGTTATGAGGTTTATGATGTTTATATGCTTTTGAGTTTGCATGTTTAACAATTTTGGTTATATCACTGAAGTATATGTTACTGAGGTTGAATTTGATGTTTTTATGGACGATTAAGTTTGTATGATTCACCCCCCCTCTCATGTTATTAGCTTGACATTTGTACTTAACATTAACTATCAGAACTATAAATTGTTATCAGAGCTTTGGACTCTGGAAGAAAAGTTTAAAGGTACTTGAGGCAAAGATCCAAAGATGTATAAGAGGGATGCACCGAAGCTGAACAAGTCAAGTTTCTCTACATGGTAGAAAAGGATGAAGCTGCACCTATCAAGAGTTGGAGAATATGTTGTATATTATCTGGAGAATGATTTCATTACACTGGGCACCTATCCATTGACAATGGAAGAGATAAAGGAAAAGCAAGAACATATCCAAGCAATGACTGAAATAACATCTGCATTGACTGACTCAAAGTTTAATGATCTAGAAGGCTGCAATGATGCGAAGGCAATGTGGGACAAGCTCATATCTGTATATGGTGGTGATGAACATGTTCAAAGAGAAAAAGTGGATAGTCTAAGAGGGCAACTTGAATCTATGAGGATGAATGAAGGTGACAACATAACTCAGTACAGTACAAGACTAAAGGAGATTGTCAATCAAATAAAAGGAGCAGGTGGAACCATTGAAGAAGAGGATATAACAAGTAAGTTGTTAAGAACCCTTCTACTAGCTTATGCAATCAGAGTCTCTGCAATCAATGAGTTAAGGTCTATACCCAATATGCTAGTTTCTTTAGATGCTACTATTGGTAAGCTACATGCATTTGAGTTAAGTAATTTTGATAACAGTGGGTCTTCGGTAATTAAAGTTGAATATGCATTTAGTTCTTTTCATTTTGATGAATCTAATAATTACAATGAAAGAAAGTATAAGTACTCTGAAGGAGATCATAGTGGAGCAAGTGAAAGATTTTGTAAGAACATGGAGGAAGTACATAAACTGTATGGGGAAATCAGAAAGCAAGAAGAGTTTGAAGCACTATTAGCCAGAAGGTTACTGAGAGGCAAAGGTAAGTATAAAGGAAAACTACCTTTGAAATGTTTCAATTGTGATAAGATAGGACACATGGCTTCTAACTGTCTTGACAAAGATTCTACTAAAAAGAGAGATTACTGAGATAATAGATAGAAAGACAATCATTACAGAGGACACCAAGACTTTAGAAGAAGAGATAGAAAGACATGCTTAATAGCTGATGAGGAATCCAATGATGATAAATCAAATGAAACTGATACAGAGGAAATAGTTTATGTGGCTATCAAATATGGATCAGATGAAGAAAGGTATGAATAAAAATCCCTAACATCTCACTTAAATACTAATGGTTCTTGGATCATAGATAGTGGATGCTCACATCACATGATTGGTGATAAACACAAGTTTGTTATGTTAGAAGATTATGATGGAGGCTATGTAAGATTTGGTAATGATGCACCATGTCTAGTAAAAGGTAAAGGATCTATAACACTTCTTGACAATGCAAGATGCAATGATGTTTATTGGGTTGAAGGTTTGAAATAAAATTTGTTGAGTGTAGCATAGCTAAACAATATAGGATACCGAATAGAATTTTAGAAAGGAATTGTCAAAGTTCATGACAAGAATGGAAAGTTAGTAGCTACTGGGACACAAACAAAAGGTAACACATTTCACCTTGACTCAACTTGAAATAAGTGTCTATATGCAAAGATAGATGATACCTAGTTATGGCATAAAAGGTTTTGTCATGTAAATTTTGATAATATGATCAAAATAAGTAAGAAGCACCAAGTAAGAGGTCTACCATGTTTGGAAAAACCTGAGAATGCTATGTGTCGAGGATGTCAGATGGGTAAGATGACAAGATCAAGCTTTACAAGTAAGTCTTACACTTCTAAGGGAATTTTAGATCTTGTGCACACCGATCTTTGTGGTCCTATGAAAGTTCAAAGTTATTATGGTGATAAATATTTCATATTATTTATGGATGATTACTCAAGGATGATGTCAGTTATGTTTTTAAAAGAAAAATCAGAAGCTTTTCAAATGTTTAAATGGTACAAGGCAAGAGTTGAAAATGAAACAGGAAGACAACTGAAATGTCTTAGATCAGATAGAGGACGAGAGTTCACATCTAATGAGTTCAACTTATTCTGCAATGATCATGGTATTAAAAGACAAGTTTTTGCATCGAGAACTCCACAACAAAATGGAATAGCTGAGAGAAGAAACAAATCTATTGTGGATTGTGCCATAACCCTGATGATTGAAAAGAAAGTGCCACAAACATTTTGGAGAGAAGCAATAAGCATAGCAGTTTACACCTTGAACCGAGTACAACTGAAGAAAGGAACTATGAAGACACCATATGAAATCTGGTATGACAAGAAACCTAATGTAAGTTATTTCAAAATCTTTGGAAGTAGATGATATGTACACAAAGATGATAGAAATGGCAAGTTTGATCAGAAAAGTGAAGAAGGAACATTTCTTGGTTATTCTTCTAGAAGCAAAGCATTTAAATGTTTGATCAAATCATCTAACAAAATAGTAGAAAGTGCAAATGTGAAAATTGATGAATTTGCAAAAAGAAATGATGAAGGAAATTCCAAGGAACCAGAAGACTATGATGAATTTGTCTATGTTCAACTGACAAGTCTTACCGAGAAAACTGTCAAAGAAAATGAAGAGAATATCCAGTTATCGAGTGATGAAGAAGATCATACAGAGCCTACCGAGCTTGTATTAGCCAAATATGTCAGAAGACATCATGCGTCAAGTCAAATTATAGGAGAGAAGGATGATCTAGTTATGACAAGGAACAAACTGAGATAGAACACATGTTTAATATCTAAATTTGAGTCGAGAATAGTGAAAGAGGCATTTAACAGCGAAGATTGGATAAATGCTATGATAGAAGAGATCGATCAAATCAAGAAGAATGACACATGGACACTGGTCCCAAGACCGAAGGAAAAAAATGTAATCAGTACAAAGTGGATTTTCAAAAACAAGCTGAATGAAAAAGGAGAGGTCATTCGAAATAAAGCAAGACTAGTTTGCAAAGGTTATGCTCAAGAAGAAGGAATTGATTATGGTGAAACTTTTGCACCTATGGCTAGACTAGAAGGAGTAAGAACATTGTTGGCATACGCTGCTTACAAAAATTTCAAGGTATATCAAATGGATGTCAAATCTGCATTTCTGAATGGTATATTAGAAGAAGTTGTTTTTATTGAACAACCTGAAGGATTTCTTGAAGACAAGAGTAAAAATCAGGTATGTAAATTGAACAAAGCATTATATGGTTTGAAACAAGCACCTAGAGCATGGTATGAAAGATTGCACTCTTATTTGATTAAGATTGGTTTTATAAGGACGAGTAAGAACAACAATATGTACATGAAGAATGATGAAAATGGAATACTGATCTCAGCCATATTTGTTGATGATATTATATTTTGATGTCATTAATCGGTGAGATAAAGTATTTTATAGGTTTACAGATACTACAAATGAAAAATGAGATTTTCATTACTCAATCCAAGTACATAAAGGAAATCTTGAAGAAATTTGGAATGGAGGATTGAAAACCAGTAAGTACTCCTATGACTGCCAATTGTAAATTATCAAAGAATGATGAATCTGCATCTGTTGATGAGACACTTTACCGATCCATGATTGGAAAGCTACAATATATTATTCACAACATGCTAGATATAACACATGTAGTAGGTATAGTTGTAAGATTCTCTGCAGATCCCAAGGAAACACACATGACAACAATCAAAAGAATTTTTAGATACTTGAAAGGCACTGAGGATTATGGCTTAGTATATCAGAAAGGAAATGCCTTTGATTTAAAAGTTTATACTGATGCTGATTGGGTAGGCAACATTGATGATAGAAAAAGCACAAGTGGAGGAGCTTTCTTTTTAGGAGAAAGACTAGTAAGTTGGCTTAGCAAGAAACAAGGATGTGTTTCAGAGTCAACAGCAGAAGTTGAATATGTTGTTGCAGCATTAAATTGTACCAACATAGCATGGATCAAACAACTATTGGATGGTATAAATGAGAAAGTTACCGAGCCACTAACTATATTCTATGACAATACTAGTGCCATTAACATTTCAAAGAATCTTGTTATGCACTCTAAGACGAAACACATCTCTATCAAATATCATTATCTTAGAGAAGAAGCTCAAGAGAAGAAAGTGGTGTTGGAGTATGCTAGCACAAAGGAACAAATAGCAGATATCTTCACCAAGCCACTACTGAGGGACACTTTTGAGTATCTCAAAAGTAAGTTAGGGGTCCTACCCCTATCTTCCATTCACTGACCGAGTTCGGTGAAAGCATCAATTCGATGACTCTACAGAATATCTTTTAGGAGTTGATGTTGATTTACACACTTTAGGATGTTTTCTAAAGGTGTGCAAGAAACAATACAGGAAATAGGAATTGAAGACAAAATGCACTGACCAAGACTAAGTTGATACATCACAATATGAAATCACTTCATACAGGAAGAAATTATGTTTTAGTTCCTTAATTTTTGGTATTGTTGTCAAAGGGGGAGAAGACTGGAGAAGACTGGAGAAGACTGAAGAAAATAAAGACTGAGAAAAGAGGAGAAGTATAATGTATGGGGGAGAAGACTGATGACAGGGGGAGAGCATTTTAGTATTTCAGAATATCACAGCAATTTGAATCAATTAGGTCAAATCAATTGGTTTTGCCATCAATGCCAAAGGGGGAGATTGTTGGCATTATAACAGACAATGGGAGATTGTTGGTATTTCAATAAGGATATTGAGAAGGTTGTTGATGATTATGGATATAACTGATTAAGGATGATTTACTGTCTTAATATTATTATTTTGTCATTGATGTCAAGATATTGATTTTCTAAATCAGTATGATGTTGCCATATCTTGAGAAGTATGATTTGATGAGTATAAAGGTGTCGGTAAAAGACACATAAAGAATATGATGAATAAGGGGATGAATAAGTTATTCAATGGGCAACTATTACCGAGTTAGAAAATTATGAGATCATGATGTTTAGATTGTTTTGATATCATACATATGTTATTTATTGTAAGGTTAATACTATACTATGTTACCGAGCAAAGAACCTATTCGGTAAACCCTAAAGAACCTAGTCGATAAACCCTAAGGTTATTGCTATCAGTTAATGAAGATAGAGTGTCTACCGAGTAAAGTTTAGTATTTACCGAGTTGTAACCGAGCTGTAACAAAATGCATCAAATGGTTACATGCATTATTTAATGAAGGGAGTTGATGAGTTGAAACTGATTAAATGATTGGTATGTCGTGCATAAAGTTTGTTAAAGAATCTATGGCAAAGGAAAATCAACATGAAGATCTACAACACAGATTGAACCGCATACCCTAGCACAAGTTCCAAGGCGGGGTAAAACATTTTTCAGATCGAAGAATACATTGAACTTGGTGAAAGTTTGAAGATCTGATGGCTATGATTGATCATGGGAAATGTGATCAAGGAGATTAAGCGGTTGGCAATTGTTTATAAATAGGGAATTGTTGATAAACAATGTATGCGGGCAAGTGTATGCACAGGGATGCTACATAGTAATTACCAAGCATAGAAGCTTGAAGAACTATTTGTATAATAGAGTATAGAGCCCAGTAGATGGACAAGATTAGTTCTATGTCTATATTGTATTGAGCAAATAAGAATCTGCTTTAGTATTTTAGATGTGAAGTTGCAGATAGATTTTTATTACTGTTATTTTGTGAAGTGACAGAAAATCTCTTAACCGAGTGGACTTAACAGTCTTATTTGTAAAACCCTCTAGCAAGGTGACATTCTGATTGAGTGTTTGAAATCCTTTAACAAGGTCACTTCTAACAAGGTGAAGATCCTAACAGATCTAAGGGAAATCCCTTAACTGGGTCACATCTAGCAATGTGTTTGTAATATTTATCAGGATTTGCTTTTAACCGAGCATACTCTAGAAGAGTATATTTCTTAGTGGGTCCGAAATCCCATAGTGGTTTTTCCCTATTTGGGTTTCCACGTTAAATCTGGTGTTATGAGGTTTATGATGTTTATATGCTTTGGAGTTTTCATGTTTAACAGTTTTGGTTATATCACTGAATTATATGTTACCATGGTTGAATCTGATGTTTTTATGGAAGATTAAGTTTGTATGATTCACCCCCTCTTCTCATCTTATCAGCTTGGCATCTGTACTTAACATTAAGTATCAAAACTATCAGTAATTTCCCGTCATCCATAGCATCTCTTATGTCTTTCTGCTCTTTTTGAAGTTCACACCAGAGCTCATTCAATTTCTTCACTAAGGCAGTGTTTAGTGCCTTTTGATGCTTCTTCTATGCATTAGCTTCAACAACCTCTTCCAAGCTTTGTACCTGGTCCTGCATGACTATGCATAGAAGTTTTAGCTGGGACAAAGAGGAATCGATACTAGGGAGGTTGGTATCAGGAATCAAACTGGTAAGTGTATCCACCACAGTTTGAATAACGTCTTGCTCCTTTTTCCTCCTTAAAGCTTCCATTTGCTCTTGAGCAAGCTTAATGGTTTGGAGCAGCTCCATTTCTTTTGCAGATTGGAGGTCAATGGGATTGGTAATGTCAGCCAGTTTGGCTTGACTATTGGTTGCCTTTGGTGTCTCCACATGTGTGCTCTTTGTCGCTTCCTTCGACTTTTTGCTTTTCCTCTTCTACCTTCTTTTGTTCCTCCGCTTCTTTATTTTTCTTCTCTTCGTCCTTCTTCCTTTCTTCTTCCTTCTGCTTCTCTTCTTCTTTCTTCTTCTCCTCTTCCTATTTCCTCTTCTCCTCTTCCTATTTCTTTTCTCTTCTTCTTTTCTCTTCTCCTCCTCTTCCTTTTTCTTCTTCTCCTCTTTCTTTTTCTTCTTCTCCTCTTTTGCTTGTTTCCTCTTCTCTTCCTCTTGATTCTTTTTCTCTTTCTCCGCTTGCACTTTATCAACCTTTTCTTTGTCCATTCTCTCTTTATCGGCCTTTTTCTTTGCTGCATCTGGAGTGTCATTTTCCCCATCCAAAGCATTAACATCAATTGTGTCCATCTGTTCAGTGACCGGTTCTCCTTTACTATCATATACCTCATCTAGTTTTACGGTTTCCGGTTCTTGCTCAGTCTTCTTGATGGCTTCAGACACTTGGTGCAACCTCAGAGTGGCTTTGGCATGTGAGTGTGTATCTTTTACCACTTCAGGAACTTTCCCTTCTAGTAACAGGAGTCTTCTTCTTCTCATGAAGAAGAGGCCCTTGTATTTATCCATAACTTCATATATCTCTGAATTTGACACATTAGGAAAACATTGTGCAAAAATTTCCTCTGTTATTTCCAGTTCCTTTTCTATGGAAATGCACCATTTATTATCTAAAGAATTATATAAAGAATCCAGAGTCAGAGATCTAATTTCTGATGGTGACCGGTCATTAATATATAAATATTGAATAACTTCCTGTTCAACTTCCTCCTTTTCATTGTCATTAAAATCATCAAAATGATCTATTAAATCACTTAGCACTTTTCTCCTAATATTCTTGATAGTTCTTTGACAATGTGTCAATGGTTTGTAAGAGGAAATGTCTATATTTACCGGTGTTGATGATGCCAGTTCATTGCTAGTTGTCTTTGTCTTCTTCCTCGTTTGCCTAGTCTTTTTAGGTTGTACCTCAGGTTCTATATCCTCAGAATCTGGTGAGGTGTTCTTAGTTTTCCACTTTCTTTCAAAGACCTTGGCAGGTGCAACTTTCGGTTTCTTCTTGGTCGGTGACTGCTTGGTCACTTTAGGACTTGCTAAAGTAACCGGTGTTGATACCGATGACACTGCCTTTCCTTTCTTCACTGAAGGTTCTTCAACCGATGTTACCCTCTCCAAGTAGGTGCCTATTCTCTTCTTCTTTGGATCAAGAGGCGAGGCAAGTAGGGTAGAGGCATACCCATCAAGCATGTCATACATCACCTCATATCCCATGGGCTCCACTTCTTCCTTTCTAGACTCAACCACCTCCATTATGTACTCATCTACTCTGATGATAAAGCAGATGTCCTCTTCATACTTCTTGATAATATCGCTAGATATTCTCATCCTCTAGCTCATCTTGCGTCTAAATTCATCAAAGTATTTGTTTAGGACTTCAGGATAACTAGTTCCTACTGCTTGAAGACTTTCTCTGATTTGCTTGGTACTTGGTTGGTCAGCAGACCATTGTATATCACCGACTCCTGGAAAATAGCCTTGAAAATAGAAAAACAAACCTACTAACAGTTGTCCAAATTTAAATCTTAAGGCATTGTCCTGTTTGATAGATTTCAGGTTTACTAGAAGTTGCCTCTACATACAGGTGCATAGATTAAATGATGCATCTTCCATGATCATTCTGTAGGCAGCATTCATCGTTGTTGCAGAGACAATTTATTTTGCTAGCATAGAATGTTCGGTAACCGATCACCATGTAGGCATATTTGAGAAAATCATCCTTGATGGTGTTAACGGTCATTCCCTATTGGTCGCTCACAGAACTGGTGAGCTTGGTCATTTCCATCTTAATGACTTTCCTTGGGGCTGGTACTTCTCCAATGTTACAGAAACCGGTGACAGCATGAATCGCTTCTAGTGTGATGTCATGTGTCTGCTCAAGATACATTTTGTCACCGTGCACTCTGCTTAGGATGATGTGGATGTGATCTTCTGTAAATTCTTCAAGAAAATAGACCACATTGTGAAGTTTCTTTCTTTCTAGGATGCTATATTCCAGTTTGACCTTCTTATCATTCCCACTGAATAAACCTAACTGAGAATCGATCACTAAGGATCCCAGGTCTTCTATTTTGCAATCAATATAATCTGAAATACCTTCCTCAACTATAACACCAGCAGGTATCTGGGATAGGGCATTGTATTTCATCTTCCTTTGTATGAAATCTGCTTAATCACTAGGTGCACTTGAACTGGAGTGTGATGCAGAAGCCATGGTAAAAAAAGAAGCTCAAAAAATACCTTTGCGAATAGAGATTTAGGGCTTTGACACCATAGCTTGCAACACACCACTTCGGTCGCTTGGAACACCACATAGTGTTCTTCACTTGACTGATTGATACTATCTCCGGACTCTACTTCAAAGTTTTGAAATCTCTCAGAATCGTAAAACAAATCGCCTTTGGTTGCTCTGCACTTGAGAATTTCTTTGCTCACAAATTGATAAGTGAAAATGACTTGAAAATCCCTTTTAAACAAATTCTTCACCTACCATAATAAATGCTCCACCATTAGATTATAAACCCTAATTTTGCCTTTTACCATTTTTGGGCTTCTGCCGATTGACAGGTAACACATACCGGTTAAGGTCTTTTACCAGTGTAAACCGGGGGTTCGAAACATTTCACCAATTTGTTCCCCCTAATCTTTTCTTAAGCTTAGTTTGTCGGTTCAGCAATTTCCACACTAGGTGCAGAAACTGGTTCTTCTTGTGACACTTCTTCAGGTTTCTTCTTCCATTTTGTCTTCATATTTGCCTGAACAGTTTCAACATCAATCTTTCCTTCTAGAGTGACCGGTATATCATCTAATATGTTCTTTATTATTCTGTAGGTTCTGGTAGGGTGTCCCAATTTTTGTTGCAATGATAGCATACCACTCCAGGTGTTCTCCATGGTCCATTGATCATTCTACCATTCTTCCTCCTGCATGTTGTAGTAGTGTGACCGCTACCATGGGAAATCAAACAGGTTTCTCTCCAACTGGTTGCCGCTTGATAGCGACCACCACCTGACTGATGGTCATAGGCATTATATTGGTTTGGATTCTGATTCACAGAGGATTCAGGAAAAACTCCTTGACTCCTTTGAGGATATCTTCCAGTGTTGTGTATAACAGACCTACATTCAAATGCTCTATGCCCAAACTTGTTGCATGCATAATAGTTACCATTGAATCTATTGGATCTAGCCTTATTGTTTAGAAAGTAGGGAAAATTATTGTAAGCCTTACTTCTACATACATTGGCAGCGTGTCCTTCCTTGAGACAATTAAAGAAAACAGGTTTGAACTTTTACTTACCTTTATCCTTTGGTACTGGTTGCTTCTTTGATGCTCCATATTTTGTTCCAGAGGTCTCACCTTCCTCATAACCAAAAAAACCCTCCAATGGTATTCTTTACCAGTTTTGCTGATTCAAGCTTTTGTTCTAGCTTAACAATACTCTTATTGAATTTGGCAAGTATTTCCTTTGACTCAATGAGTTCTTTGGAAATAGCAGCATTGGATTCCTTCAAGGTTGCATTCTCAGAAATAGCCATGTTTAGTTCACCTTGCATTTCTTCTTTTTCCACTTTACTCTCTTGGAGATGAGCGGTAAGTGCACTGATTTCTTGCTTCAGCTTGGAGATCTCATGATCTTTGTCTTTTACCAGATCTTCAGCTTTCCTTTGGTTCTCAAGCTCTTGACACATTCTGATAGTCAATCCTTCTAGTTCCCTTCTTAGGTTAGCATTAGATTTATTCAGTTTTTCAACTTCTTGAACTAGGGCTTCCATGTCCGCTTCATCAGAAGAACTATTTTCAGTAAGCTCCATCAATTTCTCAACATTCTCTCTTCTCTTTTCTATAGAGGCTTTATATTTGACTTTGAGTTCATCAAAGGCTTTCTCAGTCTGAGTGAGACGATGAGTAAGCTCCCTCACAGTGTATTCCCCCATATCTCCTTCAAAGTGGTTAAAATTATAGAAAGGTTGGCTCTGATACCAATTGATGAATACTAAGAGGGGGGGTGAATTAGTATACCAAAAAATACTGAACACAAACACTTAAACAATTTAGTAGTAAACTGGTATAACATTTTTACTAACAAATTGGTTAAGACAAATGCAAACCAAACAGAAAATAAGGCATTCACCCATAGGAGCACAATCACCATAACACAAGAGATTTTGACGTGGAAACCCAAATGGAAAAAACCACGGTAAGATGAAACTCACAAGTAACTATCTGCAGAATAGTAACCAGACCGGTTAAGGTCATACAATGTTCTTCACCAGAACAAATCTTGTTAGGAATCTCAATCTCTATTAGGAGATAAGTCTGATTAAAGACTACCTTGAGAGAGGATTTTAGATCCATAGTTGTGAACCACCTTGTTAGAGGATTTACAAAGGCTTTTCCAGGCCTACCCGGTTAAGGGTTTCAGACTTGTCGAAGATGTGAGTAATCAACAAGTGAGTGATCTAAATACTAGCATAGTATGCTTGGTTAGATCCTTGATAGCTCATTGTTAATGCATTTCAGCATTACTTTAGTCTTCAATATTTCCACACTCTGTTTCTTCACACAAACCTAATCTACATCTATGATTGCACATGCAAAAACCTCATCAATCACCTAAAACCCTAGACATGATGTCCTTATAAAGGAATTTGATTTCATGTCGGTCCAATAGGATTACATTGCAAGTTCCTAGGTTCAGTGCATCTGGACACATTTGGTAACATGACACATAATCACCGCCAAAGTGTCGGTTGATGGTAACTCATCACAAAAAAATAAATACCTGTTGGTAACTCATCACAAAGTAATACTGGTTCGCATTTAATCGATTACTGGTTCACACATTTTACCAATTACCGGTTTGTCAAAATGAAGACTCAAAAAAATGATAACAACCAATTTGTTCCTTTGTACCGCTTTGGGATCCTCAAACTGCTTGAGGTCCTCATTCTGCTTAGGTCTTCATACTGCTTGAGATCGGTAAACACTTTCTGCAAAACATTGATAGTCTAAAGACTATAATACATAATACTGGTTGGAACAAATATTGGTTGAGCATTACTCATACATACAAAAAGTGATCTCAAAGCAAGTGCATGTCTATCAATGACAATCACAACATCATCATAAAAAATTCCGACAACCGACACCAACACTGGCACCAGTACTTCAGGAAGCCGACATCAAGGAAGCTTTATTTTGTAAATCATTTTGTAACTATTATCGAGGCCGACATTGAATATCTTTTGTAAATGCATTGAAACAAGACATAAGGCATATCATATATAATAGGTATATAAGTCAGTCTGCTAGGTCAATTTAATATACATAGAGAAGATGGTATTTTGATGGTATAGAGATAGACATATAGAAGAACTGTGAGATGCAAAATATATGTATGGAGATCATTTTTGTATGCAAACATTGTATCATGCAATGATCTATAGATAGCTAAGAAAGCACTCTTGGAGAAGAAGTGGTGCAAGAGAGCCTCATCAAAAAGCTACTCATGACCCTAAGGATGAAGAATAGGATCATTAGGGTGTCTTAGTGTGTCTTGTGTTTCATGTAGGCAATAAACCCCACCATGTAAGCCCATGTCACCAATTAGGCAATTTGATAAGCCAATTGGGACAATGTGGTCAATAGGGGTAGTAGATGGTTTAGATTTGTGTTTGATAGGTATTATAAATTTTTCATGAGTGTTTGGTTGATCCATGTATGTAGATTCCAACCTTAGCCAATATGACAACTTTTTGTGCAAAATTGCAAAAATGCAACTTTTGGGGTGCAAAAGTGCAACTTTTTGAAAATCGGTTGGGGGAAACCTTTCAATGGCTCCAACCTACACCAAATTTGTTGGGAAACCATTGGATATTTTTATAGGCCTTGTGGACATGATTCCCAATGGGTCTATTGTTGTAATTGGAGTTTGTGAAATAATAATACACAAAATACTACAGTTTTCCCAAAAATTTTGAGTTTGTAGGAGTTGCATGTGCCTGCACGGATTGATTTGAATCCCACCATCCATGGAATAGATAGAGGGATGAAATATATTTATTTTGGTGGTGGTCTAAGGTCCTAATTGTACCAAAGTAGAGAGAACCCTCCATTCTTCTGATAGCAACCTGAAATTTGAGGGTTTGGAGAGGGTTTTAGACAAATATGGCCTTATCTTGCATTTTGGTCCATTATAAGACACTTCCTTTAAAGGGATGCATGATAATCCTCTATACTTTAGATTTTTCATGGTTTTTTGCAGGGGAAACTTGGTTGTCTGGAGAAAGGAGAAAAATAAGGTAGGCATCTCTATGTGACTACCTATGACAAGATTTAGGACAATCATCATAAGTTGTCATCTCTTAGCCCCTAAAGGGATTAGACCTTGTAATTGTAGACTTGGCCAAACCATTTTGGGGATCAGTAAAAATTCCAAAAGGGTGTTTGAAATGGTAATTTTTTTGTATGGGTGTGTGGAACATTTTTGAGCTAAGGTCCATTCTATCACCAAATAGGGCTACAAGCCCAAGGGGTAGGTTTTCAAAGGAGGTATAAGGAATTGGAGCCTAACCTCAAATATAATTCTTAGACCAATTTCTAATAGCCATATATGAATCAAATCCTAAGCCCTTAGGAGTAGGGTGTCATAGGATGTTGTATGATAGGTATTGAGGCAATTACTCATCTTGAGTAGGCCCAAGCCTAGTGAATGTGTGTGTAGTTTCATCCAAGGTGTGGAGTCCTTCCTTGCAGGACCCTTGTGATCATTTGAGGGGTCAGTAGACTAGCCTTGTTTGGGCTTGCCTTTAGGTGTGTGGGTAGGGCTCTACATCAAGTGGTATCAGAGTATAGGAGTGTTCTTTGGATAGAAGGGGAAGATAAGATGTCAGAAGAAGAGAGATCCCAAGGGGCACCTTCAAGAATGACCAATGCTGAGTTGAATGTCCCGGTGAAGAAGAAAATGGTAGAGAGAAGAGAAGTCAAGGATGAGAATTAGGCCTCGAGAGGAGATGGACCGGTTGAAGGAAAAAGTGAAGAGGGGAGAGAGAGACTCTGGAGAAGAAGGGGATGAAGAGGAGATCCTTATGCTCAAAGATCTAGAGGTTCCTACAGACCAGAGACCCCTGACAAGTGTCCTCAAGTCCATGGAGAGAAGAAAAATGGACGTGAAGATGGATCTGCCAGTGTTTGTAGGCAAGATGGAGCCTGATACAGTGATGGAGTGGATAGACTCTTTGGACAATTTTTTTGAAAGTCAAGACATACCAAACCACCAAAGGGTGAAGACGGACCAATCCAAAATGAAAGGGGTTGCACTAACTTGGTGGAATTTCATCCAAGATGAGAGGGTGAAAGAGGGAAAGAGAAGAGTGGCTACATGGAAGAGGATGATGGCCTTGGTGAAAGAGGCCTATGTCCCACTAGACTACAATATCCAATTGCAAAGGAGGAGACAAAATTTAAGACAAAAGGAGATGGACATGAGTTCTTATACCGAGGAGTTCATGAAGTTGTGTGTGTGGACCAAGGTGAAAGAGAGTGAAGATGCGAAGGTGGCAAGATATCTCAATGGGTTGAGATTTACAATCCAAGAAGATTTGAATCTCCACACCCCAAAGACAGTCTAAAAGTGCTTTCAATTGGCACTCAAGGTGGAGGAGAGTTGAAGAGAAGGAAGGAACAAAATGGCAGAGGTAAAGGGAGACAACAAATAAGAGGAAGAGACCCTTTTAGAGGTAGAGGAAATGGTTTTGGATACCAGGGAGACTCTAATCAGGAAGGTAATAGAGGAGAGAGAAGGTACAACCAAGGAAGGGGCTACAATCTAAGAGGGAGCTTTAGGGGTAGAAGACCACCGTCTAGAAGAAGATCCCAAGGAAGAGGAACTCCTAGGTGCTACAACTGCAACCAAGAAGGGCACATAGCAAATAGGTGTCTGGAGAAGGCTTCTAGCTCCATGGGAGAAAGGAAAAGCAATTTGGTGCAGGAATCTGATTGTCAAAGTGTGGCAAGTGCAAACACTTATCAAAGTGTTAATGCTCTTGATAGCTATGGATATCCTAAAAGAGGAGAGGCTCTGATGATGAGGAGAGTGGTAACCACCATGAAGGTACCTAAAAAGGAGCCTACACAAAGGAAATCTCTTTTCAAAACCACTTGCAAGGCAGGAGGAAAGGTATGCAAGGTCTTGATAGACTCCGGATCCACTTAAAAATTTCGTATCACTTGAAATGGTAGAGAAGCTTAAACTTAGAAGGCTACCTCATCCTTACCCCTTCAAGGTTTCATGGCTCACCCAAGGTCAGCAAGTAGTGGTAGAAGAGCAAGCTTGGGTGGAGTTTTAGATTGGATCTTACATGAACAAATTGTTATTTGACATAGCCAAAATGGATGCATGTCATCTCTTGTTTGGGAGACCATGGCAGTATGACTTGAAAGCTCATCATGACAGGTTGAGAAACACCTACTCAATCACCAAGGATGCAAAAGTGATAGAACTCTCACCTCTAATAGAGGAAGAGATGGAATCAAAGGGAAAGGATGCAAAGGTGTTGATGGTAGAAGGTAAATAGTTCATTAAGGATATTGCAGAGAAAGGTGCAGTTTGCTATGCCCTCATGCCTAGCCCCAAGGTAACAAGGAAGGAGCAACTTGCAGAAGAGAAATAAGGACGATAGAAGAACATAGACCCTATAGTTAGACAGTTGCTTGATAAACATCAAGGCATCATATCAGATAGAATGCCAAGATCCCTACCACCGGTGAGAGACATTAGTCATTTCATAGATCTGATCCCTGGATCTACTCTCCCAAACAAAGTAGCCTACAAACTCACTCCAGACAAGAATGCAAAAATGGCAAGGCAGATTGAATAATTGCTTGAACCAGGATTGATTGGCAAGAGCTTAATCCCATGTGCAGTAGCTTTTGTCCTTGCACCCAAGAAAGAAGGCACTTGGAGGCTTTGTAAAGACTCAAGAGCCATCAATAAGATAACCATAAGGTATAGGTTCCCAATCCCTAGAATAGAGGATTTACTTGATTGCCTGGGGAGTGCTAAGTATTTTACCAAAATGGATCTAAAAAGTGGATACCATCAGATTAGAATAAGGCCAGGGGATGAATGGAAAACAACTTTTAAAACCAATGAGGGGTTGTATGAGTGGAAAGTTATGCCATTTGGGTTGTCTTATGCCCCTAGTACCTTTATGAGGTTGATGAATGAAGTCTTAGTGGAGTTCATAGGAAAATTTGTCATAGTATACCTAGATGATATCTTGATCTTCAGTCACACAAGGGAAGAACACCTCAAACACATAGATATGGTTCTCAAGAGGTTACATGAAGAGAAACTAATGATCAATTTGGTTAAGTGTTTGTTCATGTAGGAGGAGATCATCTACCTGGGCTTTGTAATCTCACAAGGTGAGTTGAAAATTGACCAAGAGAAGGTGAGTGCTATACTATCTTGGCCAACATCTAAGACTATGAATGATGTCCGGAGCTTCCATGGTTTAGTAACTTTTTATAGGAAATTCATAAGAGGATTTAGTCATGTTTGTGCACCCATGCTTGACACCATAAAGGGAGGACAAAAGTGCAAGTTCAGTTGGACCAAAGAGGTAGATGATTCATTTGAAACATTGAAGAAGAAGGTTGCAGAGCAACCACTCCTTGCCTTACTAGAATTCAACAAGATATTTTAGGTGGAATGTGATGCAATCCACATGGCTATTGGGGCAGTGTTCAATCAGGAAGGAAGGCCTATTTCTTTTTTCAGTGAAAAGCTAAATGATGCCAAGAAAAGATACTAATCTTATGACTTGGAGATGTATGCTCTAGTATAGTCTTTGAAGAAGTGGAGGAACTATTTATTGCCTAAGGAGTTCATAGTTTATTCTAATAATTAGGCACTCAGTTTCATAAATAGCCAAGAGAAGCTAAACCATTAGCACATGTAGTGTTTAGAGACCCTACAAGCCCGACCTTCGCCCTCAAACACAAGAACGGAGTCAAGAACAAAGTTGCAGATGCTTTGAGTAGGAGGGTCTTAACTGTCAACAAAATCAAGATGGAGAGTGTTAGTATTGATTCCTTGAAGAGTATGTATGATGCTGATGAAGACTTTGGAGAGATATACAAGGTATGTGAAACCTTTGGTGAGAGGTATCATATTGAGTTTACTGAATTTCTGATACAAGATGGATTGTTATTCAAAGGAGTGCAGTTGTGTATTCCCAAGTGTTCCATGAGGTTGAATATTATTAGGGAGAAGCATTGTGGACCCATGGCAGGTCATTTTGGCCTTGACAAGACCTTAGACCTTGTGAAGATACATTATTTTTGGCCTAAATTGAGGGCAGATGTAAGAAAGTTTGTGGAGACATGTGTAATCTATCAGAAAGCCAAGGGAAGTCCACAAATGCAGGTTTGTATCAGCCTTTACCCATTCCTTCTAGGCCATGGGAGATCATAAGTATGGACTTTGTATTGGGTCTGCGTAGGACAAGGAGGGGATTTGACAGTGTCTTTGTAGTGGTGGATAGGTTTAGTTAAATGGCTCATTTCTTGCCATGTAATATTTCTTGTGATGCATCATATGTTGCAGACCTATTCTTCAAAGAGATAGTCTGAATACATGGATTAGCCCTAAACATTGTTTCAAATAGAGATGTGAAGTTCATAGGTCACTTTTGGAGGACCCTTTGGAAGAAGTTGGGGACTAACCTAGCTTTGTCATTAGCCCACTATCCTCAAATGGATGGACAAACTAAAGTTGTCAATAGGTCATTGGGAAACCTATTAAGATGTTTGACAAGGCAACATGGAGAAAAATTGGATAGTATACTATCACAGGCAGAGCTCTCTTACAATGATACCATAAATAGAATCACTGGGAAGTCTCCTTTCCAAATTGTATATGGTATCCATCCAAGGGGAGTATTGGAGTTAAGGGATTTACACAAGGAAGAGCCCATTAGTGTAGATGGTGAAGCTTTTGCATCAACCATCAAAGAAGTGCATGATCAAGTCAAGGCTCATGTTGATAAGAAGAAGAGAGATGTACAATTTAATGTTGGGGATTTGGTATGGGTACATTTGAAGAGGGAGAGACTCCCAAAAGGAAAATATACCAAGCTCATGCAGAGGAAGATTGGACCATGTCAGATATTGAAGAAAAGTGGAAAAAATGCCTATGAGATCCAACTTCCTCTTGATCTTAGATTATCACCCATTTTTAATGTGTGTGATCTTACACTTTTCAAAGGTAAGTGACAATGAAGGGGAGGAACCAATGCAGGTTGGAGTAGACAATCACATTCCAAGGCATGAATCACCTAAGTTGAGAAAAGTGTTAGACACTAGAGTCACAAATAAGACAAGGAACAAGGAGTACATTGAGTACCTGGTGGCTTGGCAGGACAAACCAGACTCTGAGGCAATTTGGATAAGAAGTAAGCAAACATCCAATCATGGTGCAGATTTACAAACTTTGATCTCAAGTGGCCTTGAGATCTTTTCTCCTGTGGAGTATGGTGTAGGAGAACCTCATAAAAAATATACTCATGAAACTAAGGATAAATATTAGGATCATTAGGGTGTCGTAGTGTGTCTTGTGTTTCATGTAGGTAATAAACCCCACCATGTAAGCCCATGTCACCAATTAGGCAATTTGATAAGCCAATTGGGAGAATGTGGTCAATAGGGGTAGTAGATGGTTTATATTTGTGTTTCATAGGTCTTAGAAATGTTTCATGAGTGTTTTTTTTATCCATGTATGTGGATTCCAACCTTAGCCAATATGACAACTTTTTGTGCAAAATTGCAAAAAATGCAACTTTTGGGGTGCAAAAGTGCAACTTTTTGAAAATCAGTTGGGGGAAGCCTTTCAATGGATCCAACCTACTCCAAATTTGGTGGGAAATAATTGGAGAGTTTTATAAGCCTTTTGAACATGATTCCCAATGGGTCTATTGTTGTAATTCAAGTTTGTGAAACAATAATACACAAAATACTATAGTTTTCCCAAAAATTCTGAGTTTGCAGGAGTTGCACATTCTTGTACAGATTGATTTAAATCCCACCATCCATGGAGTATATAGAGGGATTAAATATATTTATTTTGGTGGTGGTATGAGGTCCTAATTTTACCAGAGTAGTGAGAACCCTCCATTCTTCTGACAACAACCCAAAATTTAAGGGTTTGGAGAGGGTTTTATACAAATATGGCCTTATCTTGCATTCTAGTCCATTAGAAGACTCTTCCTTTGGATGGATGCAGGATAACCTCTATAATTTATATTTTTCATGGTTTGTTGTAGGTGGAACTTGATTGTGTGGAGAAAGGAGCAAAACTAGGTAGGCATCTCTATGTGACTACCTAGGACAAGATTTAGGACAGTCATCATAAGTTGTCATAGCGGTGGATTCCAGGAATGCAACCATGGAATTAAAGGTTACTCACCATCCACCACATTCCCATAGAGTTGGTTTTCCTATTTGGATTTATTGATTGGTAGTTGCTTTGGAAAATTGGGCTAATTACCCCTATTAGGTCTCTTAGCCCCTAAAGGGACCAGACCTTGTAATTGTAGACTTGGCCAAACCATTTTGGGGATCAGTAAAAATTTCAAAAGGGTGTTTGAAATGGTAATTTTTTTTTATGGGTGTGTGGAACATTTTTGAGTTAAGGTCCATTCTATCGCCAAATAGGGCTACAAGCCTGGGGGTAGGTTTCCAAAGGAGGTATAAGGAATTGAAGCCTAACCTCAAATCAAATGCTTGGAAAAGTTTCTAATAGCCATAAATGAATAAAATCCTAAGCACTTAGAAGCAGGGTGTCATAAGATGTTGTAGGATAGGTATTGAGGCAATTACTCATCTTGAGTAGGCCCAAGCCTAGTGAATGTGTGTGTAGTTTCATCCAAGGTGTGGAGTCCTTCCTTGCAAGACCCTTGTGATCATTTGAGGGGTCAGTAGAATAGCCTTTTTTAGGCTTTCCTTTAGGTGTGTGGGTAGGGCTCTGCGTCAAGAAGCAATACCAGTAATAGTTCAAGACTGTGAATCGGTACAAAGCAAAACCAGAACCGGAACTCTATTTGGCATAGAAGATGCATTCTTAAGTTCATTTTCAGTAATTTACTTTGGAGAAAGCTTGTAGTCAGTGAGGCTCTTTAGTGATGAGCAGTATGCCTTCCTGCAAGTGCAGGCCCCTATTTATGTAATATCTTTTCATATGGCCAATGAACTGATATTGTGGGTCACAAATCCCACCATGCCCCTATTTTTCTAATATCTTTTCATATGGCCAATGAACTGATATTGTGGGTCACAAATCCCACCATGGTTTTTCTTCATTGAGGTTTTCCACATATAAATTCTATTTTATGGTGTTCATTTATGTGGATGGTTTATTTTCTTCTTGTTATATGCTTATTTGTTTACCGATACATACATGCATGGTTTAGAAAGTTAAATATTGTTGATTTCAATAGAACACTGATTCACCCCCCCTCTTAGTGTTCTCATATCTCAACAGTAAGTACACCTATGGTTACAAGTGAGAAATTGACAAGGAAAGATGTTTCTGCACTGATAAATCCTGCAAGATACAAATCTATGATTGGAGGTCTACTTTATTTGACTCAGACTAGGCCTGACATTATGAATGTTGTTTGTATTGTTTCAAGATTTCAGAGTGATCCTAGAGAAAATCATGAGATGGTGGTGAAAAGGATTTTTAGATACTTGCAAGGTACATCAGAATATGGTTTGTGGTACCCTAAGGATGATAAATTTACTTTATTTGCATATACAGATGTTGATGACTGGAAAAGTAATTCCAGTGGAGATTTATTTCTTGGAAAGAAGTTGGTTTCATGGATCAGCAAGAAACAGTCATGTACTTTATCTGCTATTGAATTTGAGTATGTTGTTGCTGCTACTAATTGTACACAAGTTTTATGGATGAATCAAATGTTGAAAGATATAAAGGTGGATTTTGATGCACCGATAGCTATTCACTATGATAACTTTGTTGCTATTGATATATCAAAGAATCTGATATTTCATTCTAAGACAAAGCACATATCTATCAAGTATAACTTTTTGAAGTAGAAGGTGGAAGCAAATGAAGTTAAATTGGTTTATGTGAACACTAAAGAACAAATTGTAGATATTTTCACTAAATATTTATCCAAGGAATCATTTGAGTACTTGAGAGACATATTGGGGATTTCTGCCCCTCTGACAAAGACTTGATTAATGTGGTTTGGCATCAGTACGACATGCATTATCAGAGATACTATTTATTCTAGCATTGATGTGGGATACTACTACTCAGAGGGAGTAGTCAACTTTGAGATTTAGAGGGTTATGTTTTTGCTTTGATATTTCTGTCAAATTTCTCGCATTGATGTCAAAGGGGGAGAGATATTGATGTGAAAAAGATATTCAAAGATTTTATAGAGATATTATTCAAAGGGGGAAAGTCATTGATATTTAGAGATATATGTAGGAGATTGTTGGTTGTCTTCCACAGGGGGAGATTTGTTTGACATTTCTTGGTACTTAGATGTTTTTCACATCTAGTGTTTCCATCGATGCCAAAGGGGAGATTGTTAGCCATTTGGTGGAATTGATTATGTGTTGCATTGATGTTTTGTCATTGATGTCAACACTAACTGTTTGGATGCTTTACTGGCACCCTTCTGGTCCCGGTAGGTTGAGTAGTTTTTGGTTAACTTGGATCCAGAATGATTCGGTAGACTTGAGTATAATCTAGTGATGGAATTGGCTTGTTCATAATGCTTATACTCATATTTGGTCAATTGGTTTTGGTCTGATCATTGAATGCTATCCTTCTTGCTATGAAGATTGGTTTCTGGTTCCGGCGAGGGTTTCACCAATAGATCTTTTTGGTGGAGATCTTTGATGCATTGCATAATTTGTGTTGGTGTAGCTTCTAATGGAGTTTTAAGATGTTGTTGGTGATCATGTTCAAGACTTAGCGTTTGGAGATCATTGCTGAAGCGTGTTGACCTATACTTGGTCCCGGTTGATCTAGGCTATGGAATGACATTAATGTAATGTGTGGATAAGACCTATTGTATTTTCAGGATGTCTTTTGTGTTGGATATTATTTGTTTGGTCTAAGGATGACATGGTTTGTAACTATGTAATTGGTTTATTGTCTGGTGGCCGACCTAATTGTTTATGGTCGAGGGTTTGTATAAATAAGATGTAAGATCTGATTGTAGATCATCAAGGTTATTGTAAGAGGTCATGGTCAAGGAATGTAATGTGTGAATAATGTAATATTATTTAGGCAGAGGAGTTGGTCGACCATTGGAGATCGAATTGGGTTTGTGTAAGAGGATTTATTCCTTTGGTATTGAGGTTAACAGGAACTGTACTCAGACATATGAGATGCTATCTTTTGCAGTTCAACACTTCTCCGGATTGTACTCTAGGTTTATATGTAGTCAGTGAGGCTCCTTTTGTGACAAGCAGTGTGCTCTAGGCTATTGGCCTTCCTGCAAGTGTAAGCCCCATCATTGTAATTCACATACTTTCTGCAGAAGTATTATCTGACTGTGGGTAGGCTTCCTACTGTGGTTTTTCCCTTTACCGGGTTTTCCACATACAAATCTTGGTGTTATGTAGATGGCTTTTAGTATGTGATTACTGTTTATGCTTAATTGGATTAACTGCTATTCCAGTATTATTGTTTTGGGTTTTGGTATTAAAGTTTTAAATTGCTAATGCTTCCAGTAATTTGTGACAACTGATTCACCCCCCCTCTCAGTTGTCTTACGGTTATCTGAACTATTTAACACCATCTTCAGGTGCCTTAGAAAGGTTTTCACCCTCAGATTTATCCTTTCTTTTTACTTTTTTATATTCAGACATCGCCATAGTGTGGTTTTCACCATAAGACCCATGATTTGTTTTTATTTTTATATTTTTGCAACTAGAAGGCCCAACATCGTCACTGAAGTATGCCACACTATTGAGCTCTATAATGTACCCTTCTTTATGGTCCCCAAGCAGAAGATCATATCATAGGCCCAAGTGGTCTATGGAAGCATCATCATTTTCAAATGTGTCTAATTATAAAGGTCCTTTTTGGTTCCAATCAATGAGTTGTATATGGTGAAAATGGATTATGGAAACAACAATATTGAAAGACTAACAAGGATCAACCAAAAAATCCTAGCCTAACGAGGAAAATGATCCACCATACACAAACAAAGATACCTAACACCATGTAAATAAATAAAATAAATCAAGATATACCATTCATATGTCTAGTACGGTTTCAATCTCCATTTCTTCCTATCTCCATTGATCTTGTTTGATATATTTTCTCTCAGATTTTATGTGTGCACAAAAGCTCAACAAAGAATGAAAATGTGGTTGATAGTGTGATTGCAAGAAGGATTGATTAACACAGTTGTTAGGTGCATCAATTAGGGTTGAAAAGGAAGAGGGCATCCTCTTATATAGAGAACACTATAAGAAATGAAGCGATAAGATTAAAAGGTGTAAATATAAATGGTCGGCTAGGATTAAAGGGTAAGTAGAGGAAATACTTAAATGATAAAGGGGGTAGGTAAGAGAAGAATTAGGAGATGAGTGACATGTGTCATAGGTAGAAAAAGGCTAATGAATTAATTAGATAAATAAAAATTTATTTAAATAATAGATTAAGTGGAATCAATTAAATAAATACAATATTTATTTAATTTAGGAAAATGACAATTTAAATAAATAAAACTATTTATTTAAATGAGAAAAGGCTAGAAAGAGATAAAGTGAATTAATTAAATAAATAAAGATTTGTTTAATTAATAGAATAATTAGGATCAAATAATTAAATAAATAAAAATATTTGTTTAATTAGACAAGACAATTTTAGGTGTCTACACTTATAATTGTAATTAGGTCTAATGAAAGGAAAAGCAATATTCTTATCACACTTGAATCTCCAAAAGATTATAGTTTCTAATCTTTCTTGATAATTAATAGATATAGGTTTATTCTTTTGAGATTGAGGACAAGAGTTGTTATTAGAAGAAGAAGGATTGCCATCCATGATTTTAACTTTACCACTATCTATAAGTTCTTTTATTGAATTTTGAAAATTCGGACAATCATTGTCATAGTGATCATGGGTTTGATGAAATGAACAAAAAAGAGTTTTGGAAGAAGAAGCTCTTTTTCAAGAACTAATGGATTGTTGTCTTGCAATATGATTTTTGAAGTCTTGAATCCTAAGGAGTTCATCCATAGGAGATTTATTATCATTCCTTAATGATGGCTTGTTTGCCTTTATGTTGAAGCCACTCCTATAAGAATACTTTGATTGAGAAGGTGGGGGAACATTATAATAAATTTCTTTGATGTTTGTAGTGTAAGGATGTTTAGAAGGAATGAAAGGGTTAGTAGATGAAGAATAAATATCTTGTGGAGAAAATGTTTCCTTTCTTTCATCATGCATACCCTCTTTGGTAGATTGGGAAGGAAGATCCTTATCATTTAAGGCCTCATCTTTTCTTAATATTATATGGGGAGAGAGATCATGAATGAAATTCATGACATCATCTTCTCTACAATTTTTTTGATGTTTAAGATAGGATATAGGAGAATAAGGAGGATCTAGAGAGATAGAAACATCAATATTTTGATTTTGCCCCCCTTGTGCAAGGGTATGTGTATGAGAAGAAGATTGGGCCATGTTTCTCTTCAATGATTTCCCTCCATTAGAGAGATAATTCATAAGAGTATTAGCTTTTTGTTCATTCACATTAGATACCCTAGGGGTGGTACAAGTACTAGGTTTGTCATTGTCATCTCTAGGATTAAGATCTACAAAAGTTTTTAGGTGATTTACATATGAAATGCATTTTCCTAAAAACATCGCCATAACACAACATAAATGATAAATGAAAGCTTTGAGATCTAATCCATGAAAAGGAATCAACTTGGAAATCCGAAGAATGCAATGTAATCATATGTGAATATTAAAATTTATGTAAATAGCAATGTAATCATATGTGAAATAGCAAATAGGTCAAGTCCATTAATTTCCATGATGAATATTAAAATTTAAGTCCAAGCATTTTTTTTTGAAATAAATTAGGATTTTATAATTAAAACCACTTAATTTATGTAAATTGATGAGATTTGGAAATGAGACTTTGAAAGTTGACATTTGGAAATTGGAATTTGAAAAATTAAAAAATGCACAAGATTAATTTAAATTTAGAAATTAGGGTTTATTTAATTAACCACTTAATTTTAAAATTTAAGTTTCAAATTGAAATTTGAATTAGCAACCAAATCTGAAGAGGGAAATTCAAAATTTAAACAACCCACAAGCTCAATTTAAAATTTTTTAAAAATTAGGGTTTTCAAAATTAACCACTTAATTTTAAAAAATTAATTGTAAAACTTGATTTGTAGATGAAAATTTGAATTCTCAAATTGAATGAATGCTCAGATTTCAAATAATTAATCCAAATTATACAAATCACAAACTCAATTTTGAATTTAAAAATTAGGGTTATAGTGAAATTAACCTCTAAATTTTTAAAATGTGCAATGAAATCAAACTTGTAAATGAAAATTTGAATCTTAAATTGCATACACTCAGATATAAAAATAAAAAATCAGTATTAATGGTGTAAGGAGTCAGGTTCACCAAAATGTAAAGTGGAAAATTGGAGGCTTAGCAAATTCACCACTTGGAAAAGAGAATTCACTAAGTCAATTTTCACTTGAAGGACTTTACATTCAAAAGAGGGGATGAATCTACTAGATCCAATCCTAAATGACACAAGGACTTAACAATAAGTAGATTGATTATGTTTGGAATTTGTTTGACCCTCTTTTGTAAGTTGAATAAGTAAAGTGTTGAAATTGAATACAAAGTAAGTAGAAACGGTGAGCTACAAATTCAGGATTTTGTCATACACTTGGATCGGATAAGTTTGAGATGATTCGGAGCTGCTCTGCAAAATCTATCAAAAGTTGTAGGGACTGTGTGTCTAGACCAGGTCACCCCCCTCTTGGTCCTCCGAACTTTTCATGCATCGAAAAGGGGTTTTTCGTCTCTGCAAATAAAGCTTAATTCCAAAAGTACACATGTGCACCTACTTCCTGCACACAAAAAGAAGAAGAAAGGGGTTGGGAATAGGGATTTTCTTGAGTCAAACCCTAGTTTGGAATTAACCTTGAATGAAATACTAAAAATGCTTGAAATAAATGATGGAAAGGTATACCTTCAGATCTACAATAGATGATGATGGTGCTTTGCTTCTTAGATGTAATCACATATGTTGTATGAAATGGCATGAACATGACAAAACCCTAACACACACACATGCTTACAAATGAATGATGTAATTATGCTCCAATGGATGGATGAAGAATATGCAAGCTTCAAGAATGCTTGAATGCTTGAATGTAGTCTCCTTGCCTTCTCTACTTTTTCATGCTATTCTTAAACGATAGGGGAAACCTCCTTATATACTTATTTGTCATCAATTGTTTAATTTTTTAACATAGGCCGACATGGGGAAGTAATTTCTTGCTCATATTTGAGATAGGGCCTAGGGGCAAAAATAGGTCCTGACAAGGGAGGACCAGGGCGTGGTGCCCTAGTCCTGGTGGGGACTAGGGTGTGGCACCTTGGTCCCACCCTAATTTAGGCCAGTAACAAGGGAATATACAAGTTGCAAGATGCAAATATGAGGCTTTGTTGCATAGGGGAGGAATAAATAGGTCCCGATCAAGCATGAGGATGAGACTGATAAGTTGAGGGCCCAAAATATGGTCAAAATTGCAAGGGGTGCAATTTTAGGATGATACGCACTTGAATTATCAAAGTAAATAGAAATGGGCTCATCATACACAACTCTGATATCTTTCAACATCTTCTTCATCCATATAACCTGGGTATAATTGTTAGCACCAATAATATATTCCGCGTTTGCAGTGGGTACACAAATTGAATTCTACTTTTTGCTCAACAAAGAAACTGTAAAGTGGAAAAATCGAACCCTAGTTGTTCTCCCCTCCCCAACTCCAAGGAGAGAGAAGGGAGAGTCACTAGGGTTGATGGTTTTCACTTAGGAGGGACTTTACATTCAAAAGAGGGGTTGAAACCCACAAGATCCAATCCCACGCAATGCAAGATTGGATTCTAAATGAGTTTCAAGGGTTGTGACATCAAGGATACCCTCTTTTGTAAAGAATGTAGATAGAAAGATTGAACTAGGAATGCATGTAAAGTAGGAAAGATTCGCTTATAAACAGAGATAGGGATATGGGATGAAGTTGCGGACCTGGAATTAGCAGTAAAATGTCGAGACAGTGCTGTTTTGCAAATTTGAGCGAAAGTTGACGGGACGATGGCGCCTGGCGTGCACACCGTCCTCTGGAAAATCCGCGAAACGAAGGTGGATCTGTTCATCTCTGCACAAGGATTCCAGATCTTCAATTACAGCCACGTACCTACAACCTACACATAGAAAAGAGAGGACGATTGGGGGGTTAGGGATGAGGGGTTTGCCTTTAGGTCAAACCCCGGTTTTGGAATTAACCAAGAAATGAGAATGTTGTAAATGTAAATGTTTGTAATGTAAACAAGTACTGATACCTTGTTGTAAGAATGTTTGTATTCTTACATGCGAAGGTGTAATGTATGTAGTATGTTGCATGTTGTATGTGATCTCCTCTTCAATGGTTGAATCCTTGTCTTGAATGCAACACTTAGCCTTGAATGGAGACTTAGAATGCTCAATTGCTTGAAGGAATGCTTGAATGCTTGAATGTTTGAATGCTTGAGTATCGCTTCCGCGTCTTGTACACATATGTCCTCCTCCCTCAAAATGGGAGAGCAAATGTAGTTTATATACTTGTCAATTAGGGTTGATAGATTGATTTTTCTGACCTTGGGCCGACATAGCAACCGTATTTTCCAATTTGCAAACTTAAAGACCCGAAGCCCCATAAGAGACCGGGCCCAAAATAGGGCTAGGGACCAGGGCGCTGGGCGCCATGGTCCCACCTCCCGGGACGGAAAGGTGCAAGGAGGGATCATACCAAGGGTGCAGAAAAATGTAGTTTTTGATGTCATGAACAAGTTCCAGGGTCTCCATTCAGGTTCCGTGTTGCATCACCATCGTGAAGACCCAAATGCAGTCGAAATTGCAAGTGTTGCAATTTTAGGATGCTACATTTAGCCCCCACTTTAGCGGGAGTATAAGCGTACGCTCATACTTTCGGTAAAGTACAAGGAAACAACATTGAAAGACTCACCACGTCAAGGAGGCAAGATACACCAAGCCCCCAGTGGACTAAGGATCTTACGACTTCAATTGACAAAGTAAAAGGGAAGATCATGAGGGAGAACCATGACTATCAGTAGTAAGGTTCCCTCACTATGAGTCATGCAAGAGAGATATCAAAAAATTTCAAGGCAAAGCTAAATTCGCCAAGAAATTTTGAAGTATCTTGAAAAGATAAGGACGGGATGTATGCCCCCCTATGTTAAAGCGATCGCACACGCCTCACCGGGGGTGATTGCTTTAAGGTAGTGATACATATAAGGAATGAGAAGGGAAAGGAGCACATTATCACAAGGATTTAGCCCCCAAGTGTGAGATAAGCCCAAGGATAATAGGCACAAAACACAAAGCACAAGGTGACTTCGCTTTCCTCGGGGTCAGTATGCTGTATGATAATTCATGCATATCATATGTATGTATGCATAATTGTTCTTCATTCCCCAATCAAGGAAGGTCGCCTAGAAGAAGGGAACACATGTGTCTTTTGAGTCAACATGAGAGAGACCAAAAGAGATCTCAATGTTTTGCATCGTCCTCAAGTAGACAACACTAAGGACAACAAATAGAAGAATGAGAATAACACATAGAAGAAGTAACAAAAGAGATCAAGAGAGGAGGAGAGAGTTTGCTATGCTAATGGAACTAGTCTAGCACATCATCTACCCTCCGATCTTGCTGATCAATATTTCAGGAAGGCAGGAAACACGCTAGAGGAGGAACATCCAACATAGCAGATGGAGCTATCACAAGATCCAAACAAGGGCTATGTTCATATCCCAAGCCACGGTGTTCTTGTCTAGGAGCTAGGATAAGTGCTTTAGAAAATTCGTTAGATAGATGGTTATCGACATCAACATATTCATATTCACTATCAGAATGAACAGGAGTAACATTTTCATCATGAATAACATTTTCATCTGTATCATCATCAAGATTTATAAAAATAGGATCTTTAACTCGCACAGGATCAAGACCATCATGCATCTTATGTTTAGGAGATTTCGGCTCAATCGTCGGCTGAGGAGAAAATGGAATAATACTGGCTGAAGGTGTTTTGGGGGATTGCAAAGTTTGAGAAGCAGCTGCCTGAGCTCTAAGACGACGCTTTCATCGGCGTTCACGTCCAGAATGATTTCATCTAGTCTTAGTAGGAAGTTGAGGAGATTGAGGAGGAGGAATGTTCTCATCCTTTTTACTTGGGTGTTTAGGTTGTGGTCTCTTAGGTTGAACAATAGGAGAAGAGGAAGGAGGAGGAACTGCTCCATATAAGGGAGGAATATTTGGTTTAGGAAGGAGACCAAGTCCATCATGACGAGGAGGTATAGGTCTACTTTTAGGAAGTTTATTAGATATAGGCATAGTCACATTCATAGGAATGGGTTGGGAATCTTCTTGAGGAAAGACATTAGTTTTATCTTTCAAAGGAAGAACTTCCTTCTCAAGAACGATAGGAATATCAAGTTTGGGTGTTCTAGGTTCACTTAGAGATAGGATCATATCTTTTTTCCACTTTTGATAAGATTTGAAAAGATGATCACTTCGCGGAGGAAGAGATTGGAATTGTTTAGGCCAAAAGTAATCAATAGGAACGCTAGAAGTTCTTTCAGCTGGTTTAAAGAGACTATGATTGACAGTAACAACTTCACCATTATGGGGAAATTTCAAGCACTTGTGAATAGGAGAAGCAATAGCTTTCATGGAAGACAGCCAAGGATAGCCTAGCTTCACACGAAATTGTTCAGATGATGGAATAATAGAAAAGTCCACATCAAGGGATTTGTTATGGACCTCAATAGGTAATGTAATAGAACCAATTGCAGGAGAAGAAAATGCGTCAAATAGTTTCACAACCACATTTGTTTCGTCATAGATCACTTGATTCAATTGCAAAGTAAAAAGAAATTCTTCAGTAATGACATTAATCATACAAGAAGGATCAATAAGCACTCCACAACAAGGTGTATTCTTGACTTTTGCAACTATATATAAAGGACCATCAGGTGCCCTGATAGTTTCACTGGAATCAAATGTGATGGAAGGTTCTTTAGGGATTTTTTTGCTACTCCACAAAGTTAATCACATTCGGAGTCATAGACACAAGATCATCAGGTGAGACAGAGGAATCATTAGTATCAATCGCATTAGAGGTATGAGAAGGTAATGGATCAGTGAAAATCTTAAGATTTTGGTTAGGAGGAGCTACAGATGTGTTGCCTTTATCATTCATACTAGAAACAGAGATAGTATTCTTATCAATCAAATCTTGAATTTTTCCCTTCAAAGCAAAACATTTTTCAGTATCATGCCCAGGATGACGATGAAATTGACAAAAAGATTTGTTATCAAAATAGGTTGAATTAATCTTTGTAGGATCTATTTTCTTTATAGGAGGAAGAGTAAGCACATTTTGTTTCAATAACTTATTCATAATACTATGCAATGATTCATTCAAAGGAGTAAACTTTCTTTCTTTCTTGAAAAACTTAGAAATAGGAGGCACACCTGATGTTGCATTCACATTGTTGCTGATGATGTTTTCATTGAATTTAATGGACTCTCTGTTCGGTTTAAACTTCCCAAATGGTTGTTGACTACTATCACCCTTATGACTCGGAGCCATAGGATTTGCTTGTTCCATTTGACTCAGAGTCAGTTGATAATTGTGAAGAGTTGCACACAACTGTTGGAAAGAAGTAAACTCAGAAAACAGGAGTTTTTCTCTAATATCTTTTTGTAAATTAGAAATAAAGATTCTTTGAATATCATTGTCAAGTACCAGAAAAGAAATCTAAGCATACAAATGCTTATATCTACCAATGAAATCAGTCACTTTTTCTTTAACACCTTGTTTACAATGCATTAAATCAATCAAAGTAACTTTAGGACTTATATTGTTTTGAAATTGTTGAATAAAAGCATTTGCAAGTTGTTCGAAAGAAGTAATAGAATAAGAAGGCAACGAGCAATACCATTGTAGGGCTTTATCTCTTAATGTTCTAGTAAACAGTTTTGCAAGCAACCTTTGGTCATAAGCAAAATCGATACATATTGTTTGAAAGGTCTTAACATGTGTTAGAGGATCACCCTTACCATTATAAAGCTCCAAATGCAGAATTTCAACATGTTTAGGGGGGATAGCTCGAACAATGTCAAGAGAAAGTGGTCTCGCAACATCAAATGTGGGCACACTAAACTTAGATTGATTCATAGAGGCAATTTGTTGCTATAAAGAAGAGACAGTTTGTGCAAGATTGTTAATGGTTGCTTCAGTCGAAGAGTTCATATTAGACGTGTTAGATTGTGATGGAGGTGTTATGTTATTGAAAGAAGGTAGAGAGTAAGGTGGTGGGACACTATGATAGTTAGTCATAGGAGATGATTGGAAAGGAGGAACACTACAAGATGGAATGGAATGATTAAACGAATTGCCCCCTTGCGTCATGTTCATTTGTGGTGATATAATAGGAACACTCATTGAAGGAATGAATGAAGAAGTTGGATTGATCGAAGGCAGAGGGTTGATTGAAGAAGAAGGATTGCCCCCATGACTATTGATCATAGGAGGAATGTCTTGTATTGAAGTAGTCATTATGCTTGATGTAAAAGTAGGTATACTAGCAATAGGAGTCGTCAAAGGAATAGAATGATTAACTTGAGTAGGAGGTTGTGTATAATCTAAAGTTTTGGCACAACTTTTCATAGGCATCACATTCGAATCCACAATGTGTGCAATACCACGCAAAATATCAATTCCATTCTTATCACTTTGAACCATACATTTTAGGCCCTCAATTAATGAAAGAGCTTCGCTATCGGGGTATTCTTGAGACATCCATTGTCGAAAATCATCAAATTGGTTATCCAATTTTGAAAGTTGTTCTACAGAAACCTCATGGAGAGCTTCTTCATCATTAAGAGGATTAGAGGAATTACCCATGTCCTTGTTAAAAAGGCCATTCAAATTAGGTTTCATCTCCTCAGTAATTAAACCTTGGAAGGACTTAATTCTAAGGCTTCGTCTAATAGGAATAGTGTAAGTAGGGCTTATTGTTGTAAAACTCATGCACTAAAGAAAGAGAGAAGATTTTGAATTTTAAAGGTAGCAAATTTCAATAAAATCAGCCAATCTCCTAGATTTAAGCTGTTAAATACAATCAGGACAATCTCCCGAAATTTCAGAAAAAATGTCAAGGACCGTGGCGAACGGAGTGCACACGGTCCTCGCAACTTTTTTCAAAATTTTCAGGGATGAAAGTTATGACGATTTTAAAGCTAATCTGAAAAAATTGAGTGATTTTATGATCTGTAGATAGGCCAAATTAAAGTTGCAATCTCAAAATTGAACCCTACCAAGATTGTTGAAAAACGTAAAATTTGAATTTTGAAAGAGGGGGAAACTGAAATTTTGAATTTTATGATTTTAGAGGGAATACTAAAAGTAATGCAAGTTTTGAAATTTAAAAATTGACTCAATTTCACGCACAATTCAATTTCGAAAGTGGTAATCAAGGTTGTTGCAATTAAACACTTAATTTCAAAAGTCACAAACTACAAAAATTTGAATAAAACACTGAAATTTCGAATGAATGCCAACACACTTTTCAGATTTAGGACTGTAAGAAACACAATTTTGATACAAATTTCAATTTCAATGATTAGAAGCCTCAATCCAAGCAATCGCTAGACCAACTTTGACTGTAATTTTGAAAGTGTTAAAATTGATAAAATCAGCCAAAATTCTGGATTTTAGCAGAAAAATACAGTAAGATCTAGCTCCCGAAATTTCAGAAAAAATGTCGGGGACGATGGCGCTTGGGGTGCACACGGTCCTCGCAACTTTTTTCCAAATTTTCAGGGATGAAAGATATTGTGATTTTATTGCAGAATCTAAAGTTACAGCCGATTTGGAGGTGTTTTGATCAGTCAAATTATCAGTCAAAGGTTGAATCAAGAAGGTTTTAAAAATTAGGGTTTTGACATTTAACCACTTAATTTTCAAAATTAAGGCACAAATATGAATTGACAATTTGTAGTAGAAAGGTAGATCTGAAACAAGCATTAACAATTAAACATTTCACAAGCTTAATTACTAAAAAGAAAATTTTAGGGTTTTTATGCAATTAGCCTCTAAAATTTGCAAAAGATCAAACATGGAAATATAATTAAGGAAACAAAATTTTCAGATCTAACCATGAATAATCAGAATGAGGATGTTCACGTCATTTTCACAAAAATGTAAAGCAGAAAAATCGAACCCTAGTTGTTCTCCCCTCCCCAACTCCAAGGAGAGAGAAGGGAGACTCACTAGGGTTGATGGTTTTCACTTAGGAGGGACTTTACATTCAAAAGAGGGGTTGAAACCCACAAGATCCAATCCCACGCAATGCAAGATTGGATTCTAAATGAGTTTCAAGGGTTGTGACATCAAGGATACCCTCTTTTGTAAAGAATGTAGATAGAAAGATTGAACTAGGAATGCATGTAAAGTAGGAAAGATTCGCTTATAAACAAAGATAGGGATATGGGATGAAGCTGCGGACCTGGAATTAGCAGTAAAATGTCGAGACGGTGCTGTTCTGCAAATTTGAGCGAAAGTTGATGGGATGATGGCGCCCGGCGTGCACACGGTCCTCCAAAAAATCCGCGAAATGAAGGTGGATCTGTTCGTCTCTGCACAAGGATTCCAGATCTTCAATTACAGCTGCGTACCTGCAACCTACACATAGAAAAGAGAGGACGATTGGGGGGTTAGGGATGAGGGGTTGCCTTTAGGTCAAGCCCCGATTTTGGAATTAACCAAGAAATGAGAATGCTGTAAATGTAAATGTTTGTAATGTAAACAAGTACTGATACCTTGTTGTAAGAATGTTTGTATTCTTACATGCGAAGGTGTAATGTATGTAGTATGTTGTATGTTGTATGTGATCTCCTCTTCAATGGTTGAATCCTTGTCTTGAATGCAACACTTAGCCTTGAATGGAGACTTAGAATGCTCAATTGCTTGAAGGAATACTTGAATGCTTGAATGTTTGAATGCTTGAGTATTGCTTCCACATCTTGTACACATATGTCCTCCTCCCTCAAAATGGGAGAGCAAATGTAGTTTATATACTTGTCAATTAGGGTTGATAGACTGATTTTTCTGACCTTGGGCCGACATAGCAACTGTATTTTCCAATTTGCAAACTTAAAGACCCGAAGCCCCATAAGAGACCGGGCCCAAAATAGCGCCAGGGACTAGAGCGCTGGGCGCCATGGTCCCACCTCCCGGGACAGCAGGGTGTAAGGAGGGATCATGCCAAGGGTGCAGAAAAATGTAGTTTTTGATGTCATGAACAAGTTTCGAGGTCTCCATTCAGGTTCCATGTTGCATCGCCATCGTGAAGACCCAAATGTAGTCGAAATTGCAAGTGTCGCAATTTTAGGATGCTACAGAAACCAACCTTTTTCCCAAGAAAAATGCACTACTAGTACTCTTTTGGTCATCTACATCTCATGCCCAATCAACATTAGTAAAAACACTTAAAGTAAAATCATCATCTTTAGGGTACCATAAACCAAAATCAATAGTTCCTTTTAGATATCTAAAGATTCTTTTAACAACAACACATGAGATTCCTTAGGATCATCTTGAAATCTAGCAATAAGACAAACAACATTTATGATATCTGGTCTAGTCTAAGTCAAATATAACAATCCACCAATCATAGATTTGTATCTAGTTTGATTTTCTTTAGGGGAATCATCATCCTTAGTCAGCTTACATTTGGTCACCATAGGAGTACCAACTAGCTTTGTATCCTATAAACCAAACTTCTTCAACAATTCCTTCACATAGCTTGATTGTGATATAAAAATCCTTTTCTTACTATGTAATTTACAATTCTAGAAAGAATTTTATCTCTCCAATCATAGACATTTCAAACTCATTCTGCATCTCATTAGAAAAATCTTTGCACAAATTATCATTTCATCCAAAAATAATATCATCAACAAAAACTTCAACAATCAGAATGTTATCATGATCAATCTTGAAATACAGATTACTATTAGCAGTACCTTTGTTAAATCCAAGCTTCAACATGTACTTATCCAATCTCGCATACCAAGCTCTTGGCATTTGCTTCAATCCATACAATGCTTTCTTCAACCAACACACCATGTCTCTCTAATTAGACAATACAAGTCCATCTAGTTGCTCTATGTACACTTCTTCTTATGATTCACTATTTAGAAATCTTGACTTGACATCTATCTGATATACCTTGAAATATTTGTAAGAAGCATAAGCACGAAATAATCTCACATCTTCAATCCTTGCCACTGGAGCAAAATTCTCCTCAATATCAAGTCCTTCCATTTGAGAATATCCTTTGCAAACTAGTCTAGCTTTGTTTCTAAAAACTTCACCTTACTCATTCAATTTATTCCAGAAGACCCATTTAGTTCCTATTACATTTTTATCCTTAGGTCTAGGAACAAGATTCCATGTATTGTTCTTTTCAATCTGATTCAATTGTTCTTCCATTTCTTTAACCCAATGTTCATCTTTACATGCTTCATTCACATCCTTAGGTTCAATTTTACAAATCAAACAATACTCAACTTGATCTATTGAAATTCTTCTCCTAGTTTGAACACCTTTATTTCTATCTCCTATAATTTGATTTTTTGAATGATTCAATCTTATACGTACCTAGGACTCTTGGGATTTTCTTGATTTTTAGACTCTTGAACTCTATCTTCTGCTCTTGTACTAGTTCCTTCACCTTGATTCTCTAGATTCACTGGAACAACCTGAACTTAATTCTGGGTCTGTGGTTTCTTTCCTTTATTTGCACTATCACTCTGATCATATTAATCATATCCATAAGATCTAATTGGTCTCTCATCGCTTTCATCAACTCTGACATTAGCACTCTCAACTATGTTTCTCGGTCTCTTTTTATAACACCGGTATGCCTTGATTTTGTTAGAATAACCAAGAAATATTCCTTCATCAAACTTCCCTAAATATTTATCTCTTTTGATATAACATATACTTCCAATTTTTTAAAAATATTTAATAGTAGGAGCATGACCAAACCATAGTTCATAAGGAGTCTTACCATTATCACCTTTAATATGCACCTAGTTAAGAGTGTACACAATAGTAGTCACAACTTCTCTCCAATAAACCTACAAAACATTTCCTTGCAACATCATTGTCCTAGCAGCTTCCTGAATGGTTTTGTTCTTCCTTTCCACTACTCCATTTTGATGAGGGGTTCTCAGAGCAGACAAACATCTTCTTATCCCATGCTCTTTAAAAATTGCATTAAACTCATCGGAAATGAATTCTCCACCTCTGTCAAATCTCAAAAACTTTAGCTTCAAACCTATCTCAGTCTCAACCATAGCTTTAAAATATTGAACTTCTCCAACACTTCAAACTTCTCCCTTAAGAAAGTAACCCACATCATCCTTGAATAATCATCAATCAACAATATGCAATATATGTCTCCTTGCAAGGTTATAACTCTATAAGGTCCACACAAATCAGTATACACAAGATCTAATAATCCATTTGAAAAATACATCTTACTCTTGAAATATACTATGGTTTGTTTCCTTGACTGGCATTCCTCGCACATAGGGTTAGTAGGTCTCATCAACTTAGGAAGATCTCTCATAGCCTTCATAGAACTTAACTTAACAATGTTATCAAAATTCACATGACACATCCTTCTATGCCACATCCAAATTTCATCAACTTGAGAAATCAAACATCTTTTACCAAAGCTATTCAAGTGAAAGATATTACCTTTAGTCTTGTACCTGATGCACTCTCTATTCCAGAGCTACCCAATATTCTACATTTTTCATTCTTGAACTGAAGATCATAACCCTTGTCAACAATCTATCCAACACTCAAAAGATTATGCTTTACGCCTTCTACATACAAGACATCATCAATATTTTTCTTACCATCAAGAGAAATAGAACCTCTACCACAGATTATACCAGCTTTATCATCTACAAATTTCACATGTGCACCTTCATACTTCTCCAAGCTCACAAACTTAATCTTATCACCTATCATATGATGAGAGCATCGACTATCTATCACCCATTCATCTTTTTGTTCAACCTGTGTAGCCAAAGCTCTTTACACATCCATACAACTAGCAGAATCAATAGGCATTGGATCATCTTCCTTGATAGAAATAAACACCCATTCATCATCACTTGAATTTCCCTTTTCCGATTCATCATCTAAAACACCTTCATCAACAACATAATAACATTTCTTCTAAAATTTAGGATTGTAATTTTTCTTAGGAACTCTTCTAGACATCTTGATGCAAAATGTCCTATCTTATTACATGAAAAACATTTAAGAGGTAAAATTCCTTCATACTTATTGGCTCCTTTAGGAAATCTCTTGGAAATCAATGCATCAAGCTCCTCAAGCTCTCACTCTTCTTCTTCCATTTCCTTCATCTCCTTCACATATCTTGACAACCCCCTTGAAGAACTCTCTCTTGAATCATAGCTTTGCTTATTCTTTCTGCAAACAGTGGCTTTGAATGTAGATTCTACCTTAGGAAGGGAGTCACCAAACTCACTAACATGTCTCTGGTCACATCTATCACAATGTGGATCTCCTTAATAGAAACAACTTTGTGTTTGTAGGATGCTGGTAAGGATCTGAGCACTTTAGAAACAATCTCTAATTATTGCATCCTTCCACTGATACATTTGATAATGCAAACAAGTTCATTCACCTTTTGTATAAAATAAATAATGTTCTCATCTTTACCCATCCTTAACATCTCATACTTTCCTTTCAAGATCTACAACTTAGCAATCTTCACATAGCTGTCACCTTCATATAGGGTCTCGAACTTCTTCTAGATCTCATGAGCAATATGCAATTCCATAACATTTGTCATTTTAGAATATGTCAAGGCACTCAGCAATGTTTCCTTAGCTCTAATATTACATTCAACTTCCTTTATCTCATTCAGAGTTGAAGTTCCATTTGTAGGAATAGTATACTTGTTCTTTGTAATAGTCCAGTAAGATTCACCAATGCATCTGAGATGACATTCCACGTGGCTCTTCCAAAAAGAGTAATTAGTACCATCAAAGCTAAGACTGTCCTTCTTATAAGACACCATCATAGATCACCTCAACTGGTTAAGCTTCTCCGAAGGAACTTGATCTGATACCAAATGATGAAATAACTTTGATTCTGAGCAGACAACTAAGAGGGGGGTGAACTAGTTGTCTCAAAAACTCACACAAATTAAACTTAAACTATGATATGATTATTAAGAATGAAAGTATGAATCAATAACATATCAAGAACACACATAACACCAAGATTTTTGATGTGGAAAACCTGATCAAGGAAAAAACTATGGAGGGAACCTACCCTCAAAATGATGATACTTTGGTAGAAGTATATGAAATATTACAATGGGGAATGCACATGCATTCAGGCACACTGCCTAGAGCTCACTTCTAAAAAAAAACAAAGGGCTACAACCCAGGGAAGACTCACTATTTTACAAACACATTTGAATCACATCTGAAAGATCATGAACTGATAGAATAATATCTCCTAATGCCTAGTTACAGTTCTAATTAAGCACATAACAAATTCTTACTCTTCTTCTCTACCTCTGAAAGATGCATACATTATTCACTCATACACTTTTTATTCTCATCCATAAACTTACACAATTACAAAGATATTACATCTATTTGTACATGACATCAACCTTGGCAAGATCAACAAGGACGGATCAACAAACACCATTTAATTACAAAAATATAATCACACACGCTACAAAAACATATGCAGACCAATCAATTTCAGCTAGGACATAGCATGGACCCATATCACATGCCTTGAATGTAAAACACCTCCAAGAATTATATGCATCGAACATCTGTAACATGCTACAAGCATTTGGTAAACCAAAACAATGAAAAACACTAACACACCAGAGAAAATCATCAATTGTGTACACAAAAATCAATGCAGAGCACCAACACAAAAGGCACATGATCTAGAAACATCCATAAGCATCATGAATTACCACCGCAACATCCACAACAAATCAAGTTACTAGAAACATATCACCATTATATGGAACTTCAAGAATATTAATTGCAATGATTGTTGACCTAGAAAAATCACTTGTGGAGCTCTAAACCATGAACCATCTGAATTGAAGACACACATCAACATCCCAAATATTCTTCCAAATCTGCAGATCAAGATATTGCAATGTGGAGCAATGAAAATCAAATTACTAACATTTGGGATCACCGAACAACAAAAAAATTGGCCACAACATAGATAAACATAACTCACTCAAATCTTCATGTGGACCTATGAAAATTGTACTAAATCATCTATACACAATCCTCTACAAACCCTTTAATCCACAAGCTTTTATCATCAACATGTAGAACAAACCAACCAACTGACCTACACTGCAACACTGTCATAAGTAGAGAAATTTGTTGACATCAATGACAACACATCTCTCAAATATCATCAAATCACATATTTGGAGCAATCACTCCAAACATCCCACAAGTAATTCATAATTTTTGATGAGCTAGTCATGCCTAAAATAATAATAAGTGTAGGAATCATGGATTTCTTAGGAAGCAACATTGGTGTCAAATTAGGTTGGTTTCTCTCCCTCACCTTGTTTGGGCTATATAATAATAAATTATAAGAATTGATCTAAAAAAAGGTTGATAAGGAGGGTGTTCAACTAGCTATATATATAGTAAATTTACTCTTATATGTAGATGATCTCATCCCAATTATAAAATTAACTCATAGTTTGAAACAACACTTAAGAGTTTTAGTGCTCTTTGGTTAGGCAATTGAGATGCAAGTGAAAATGAACTAATTAACTTCATTTTCAAAGAAAGTCCACTAAAAATTAATGGGAGAATGCAATTACTTAGTTCTTGATTTTCACAAGATTCTTAGTCTAGATACATGTCAGTAAAAAAGAATACAAGGAGGTAGAAGGATTTTTACTAACTACAAAATAGATACACAAATGTAGAATTATAGGACTAAAATCCAAGAAAATCCTTTTGGGCTTGTTTGTCCCACCAAAATATCTTTATGAATATGAAATTAGGGGTCGTAGTATGTTAGATTACAAATACAGGAAAAAAGAAAGAATACAAAAGCATTTAATCATAAAAAAGCTCAAAATAAAAAAAATAGTTCTCTATGAGATTCAAAATTAGTTGAAACATGTACTTTGTTGGCCATTTGGAGGAATTTATCATGTGTTGCATTGATGTTTTGTCATTGATGTCAACACTAGTTGTTTTGGTTGCTTTATCGGTATCCTTTTGGTCCTGGTAGGCTACTTGATTTTTGGTTGGATTAGATCATGATGATCCGATATGTTTGGGTTATGGAATTGGCTTATTCATGCTATTCAGATTCATGTTCAGTCAGTTGGTTTTGATTTGGTGATCGGATGCTATTTTGCTTATTGGTAAGCTTGGTTTGTTGTTCCAGTGAGGATTTCACCGACAGATCTTTGTTGAAGATCTTTTATGATATGCATAAGTGGTTTTGGTGTGGCTTCTGGTGGAGATTTAGGATGCTGATGGTGATTATGTTCGAGACTTAGTTGATTGGGACCATTTCTTCAGCATGTGTGGACCTAAATTGGGTCCCAATTTGTCTAGGTTATCTTAATGTAACGTGTGGATTGAACTTCTTGATGTGTTTCTGAGGTGTCTTATGGGTTGGATATTATTTGTTTGGTCTTTGGCTGACATGTTTTGTAATTATGTAATTGTTTTATTGTCTGGTGGTCGACCTTATTGTTTGTGTTAGGTCCCAAGAAGGACAACTGAGAGGGGGGGTGAATCAGTTGTGAACCAACTGTTAAAAAATTGTAACCCAAATGCAAGTTATTCCAATTTAACCTTAATGTCAATAAACCAAACTTAAGTGCCGGTAAAACAAATTAACAGATATAGCAGTACCAGTTTAACTTAATGCATGAAACATAAAGAGAAACAACATCCACAACACATAACACAAAGATTTTGATGTGGAAACATGGTAAGGGAAAAACAATGGTTGGAAACCTTACCCACAATTAGATGATACTACTGTAGATAGTATGTGTATACAAATGGGGTCTCCACATGCAGAAAGGCCAACTGCCTAGAGCTCACTGCTCAATCACAAATTAGGAGTCACACTGAGTACACAATTGGATGGTTAAATCCAATGATAATGTACTGCTCAAAATAGCATCTCCAATGCTAGATTCAATACTGATTAAGCTCTAAACATGAGTGTCAAAACACCTTAATAACCTTCCTTCAACCTTCAAATAATGTCTACGTGATTCACACAACGATCTTTGACTTATTTTCGCTCTTCAATATCCACACTCACTCATTATTACCACAATCATCAATAAGATCTTACAATCATATATACAAAACCTAAGACCAAATGAATAGGTCGACTCACTAAAGATATTACATTCAAATCAATTACAAATGAATCTTGATGCGATACAACATGTTGGCTCAATACATTTACCATAATAACCAATAAATAAACAATCTCCATAACGTGTTGTGCTGATCTAGAATAGATAACATGTACTGGTCCATAACCTAGACTTATCTACCGGTAAAGGCAAATCTGTCAACCCAATTAGACCAATAAGAAAAACACCAAAACCAAACTTCCAATCCTTGTCTTCGACATAACCAAATGATCTCCAAGTTATCATCGCTGCCGGTGAACAATATAACCTACAGGTGAACATATATTGGTGACTGTACATAAGCCACTAACCATACTAGTGAACCATAATGTAAACCTCCAAGAAGACAAGTGTTGACATCAATTATGAAACCAATGCAACACATAACAAAGTCATCCATAATACCAACAGTTTGTAGTTGAGGGTTTGTATATATATGATGTAAGATCTCATTGTAGATCATATAAGAATGGATCATGGAATGTAATAGGAGAAAATAATATAATAATCATTCAGGAAGAGGATTTGGTTGATCATTGGTGATCGAGTTGGGGTTATGTAAGAGGATTTAGTCCTCTAGTATTGAGATTAACCAGAACTATGTTTAGGCATAAGAGATGCTATCTTTGCAGTTCATTCATTCCTCTAGATTGTAGTCTGGATTTTAATGTAGTCAGTGAGACTCCTTTTGTGATGAGAAGTGTGCTCTAGGATGTTGGCCTTCCTGCAAGTATAGGCTCCTCAATTATAATCACATACTTACTGTAGAAGTAATTTGACTGTGGGTAGGCTTTCCACAACGGTTTTTCCCTTTATCGAGTTTTCCGCATACAAATCTTGGTGTCATGTGGATGGTATTTATTCTTTGATTGTTGTTTATGCTTAATTGGTTTATCTACTATTTTGGTAATGGTTTTATGCATACCGGTATTGATCTTTTGGGTTCCGGTATTAAATTTTTAATTCCTTAAGGTTTCTATAATCTAGTGACAACTAATTCACTCCCCCTCTCTCTATTGTCTTCCAATTATTTGAACCGTGTAGCATACTTTCATATTTAAAACATTAATGATAGATAAAACATTAAGTTCCTTAGAAAAATATCAAAATAAAGAGAACTATTGTTGGCCTAGAATGGTGATGGAAGAGTTGTACCAAAGGAAGAACAGATGGATGAAGACATAGTGAAACATAGATAAATAAATCAGAAATTAATATTCAAGAGTTTCCAAACACTAATGGAAAAATGAAAAAAGTATATGAGAAAAATTTAGGACTACTATGTGACAAGATGAACTGGTCAAAAGAAAGCATAATATATCAAAGAGTTTAACCCCACATGAGACCATGATGAAAATCCAACATAGGAGAAAAATTAAGTGGAATGCAAAGATGTTGATGAACTAATTAAGGACCATAACACATTATCTTAGATGCAAGAATAGTGTGTTCAACACCTAAAAGTGAGAAATGAGAACATGCATATTTTATGTAAGGGTTGGTGGAGATAGAATAAGACTAAATCATCTAATGCGCAGCCTACAGTGACATTTGTATTAAGTATGAAAATCGCTTGAGATTGGACAACCCAACCACCTTGCTTGAAGAGGCAAGGGTAGAAAAAGAAACAAACTTTTTAATCAAGACCCATGCACAAAGATTTGACATAAAAATATATTAATAGTTTCATAAGGTTATTTGATTAGCCCTTTCGGATTGCAATTGTGTTTCTTTTATGTTTTTTCTCTTGGTTTGATAGACTACTTGGTCTCATGTATGTTATCTAGATATTTCATTTAATCAAACACACTTACTAGTTAATCTCATCTACATGTTTACACGTCCCTATTGTATTATAAGAAATTTGATATAGAAATATGATTACTCCATGATGCAACAAAACCTTATATTACCTCAAATAAAGAAAAAATCACAATATTCATGTATAGAAATAAGATATTTTCAATACAAAAATGAAGAATATATTTTTAACTTAAATTAAGATTTGATTCAAGTTACAACTATGGAATAGATAAAGAAAATATAAATTTATAAAAATGCGAGAAATAATAAAAAAATATAATTTTAAATGAAAATATGAATATAAATGTAGACGAACAAATCACCAAACGTGGAAGTTCTCTATCCAAGATGACAACACATAGTGTGAACATCTTTGAGTAACACTATTATCCTCTACGAATCATTCTAGAAATTTCCAAAATATTCAACTTGGACTCTAGAATCATTTTAACCTCTACATATAAAGAAATAAATAAATGTTGAGGATGTTTAGAAGTTTACCTCAATAAAAACCCTATTTTGGTCTTTTGACATCCATAAGTGGTCAAAAGGAAAATTATAAATAATAAATCCTAGCTACATTTAGGTTTCAAATAAAATAAGATAATAAAGGTTTTTGATAACCATCTTAACCTTGGTCTACAAGGAGAACCACCATTACATGTAAACAAAAGACATAATTATGATAAATATTTTTATCATGAATCAAATAGATTATCTTGCAATAAATGGAAAGAGTAAAAGACCAAAATACTATTGTTACCAATGGCCAAGGCTTCTCTTAATGAATCTGATTGATGTAAAAATAATGTAGAGGAACTAGCACCAAACATATTCAAAATATTCAACTTGGACTCTAGAATCATTTTAACCCAAACACATAGAAATGGGAAAAAATGTAAGGGTTGTTTAGGGGTTTGCCTTAGTCAAACCCCCATTTAAATGCTTTTAAATCCTAGCTACATCAAGGATTAAAAGAAAATAATAGAATAAATTGCTTAATATTGGTGTTAACCATTGTTCACAAGGAGAACCACTCTTACATGTAAAAAAATTGAAGATAATGATAAATAGATTTAATCTTGTATCAAAGAGATTATCTTACAACAAATAAGGAGAGTAAAAGAGCACACTAAAAGTATTACTAGTGTCTAAGGCTTCTGTCAATGAATGTTATTGATGTATAATGCAAGCCCTTCTTTGAGAAGATCCAAATGTTATAGAAGAAAAAGGAAAATGATAAAAAATGCTTTGATAAATGACTATTATACCTACAAATATTTTGGTAGAGTTTCCTCAAGAGAAAGATTGTGAGTTATCTTGAAAAGATTTCAAAAAGATCCTTAAAAATTAAAAGGATAGTTTTTTTGTTCAAATGAGAGGAAAGAGGTGCTACTTTATCATTTGATCATTAAAATACATGAAATAGACAAGACACATGAAAAGTACGCTTTTAAAATTCAAAAACTCACTACACAGTAGTGTGTTGTGCAAACATCTACACATTTCACTCCTATCTAAGGTAATTTTGTTGAAACCAAGCATGTAGGATAGTAAAATCTTATATTTTTTGAGGATAAAATAAATTATTTCATATGAAAATATCAATATTTTTCAGTAAAGCATGGACTAATGCAAGTTCATTATGTAGATGTTAAATGACACAAATATGCAATTTTTTGCATTATATTTTGCCCCTACCCCTACTTTAGTGAGTTGATTAAACTAAGAAATGAGCTATACTAAAGTACAAAATAAAATGCATAAAACATGAAAACAAGGATACCAAAAGAAAGGATATTATAAAGGAAAAAAAACTTGCTAAGCAAATTGGTGATGCCTCTAGATTTTAGCTCAACAAAACTCCATAATATTTGACCCTTAAACCTTGTAGAGTTTAATGTTAGAATACAAATTTTCACATTTTATAAAATAAAATATATTAGTTTGCAAAAAAAATCATGGAAACTAAGATAGAGAGAAGAATGTTTCAAAGAAGAAAGTTTACAAGAATATTCATAGATGGGTGAATGTGTGCCCCCTTTATTTTTGTCAAACTCTAGTATTGGAAAAAATAAGAAGGGTAAGTCACCTAGGGAAGAAATTATGGTGCTTTTAAAAACTTTTTTATTAGTTCATGCCTAAGGCATGATACTAATGCATTCATTGCATTCAATTTTTTCATTAGCTCAACCAATCACATTGCAAAATTAAAAAAATTGAAGGAAACTTCTATTGTTTGTATTTATTTTTCTATTTTACATGATTATATAAATATCATTTTGTTACAAGTGTGGTTGTCATTGCACCAAAAGATCGACCTGTTAATACCCGATACAACCACTAGACTTATAGAATCCACAAGAGGCAGTTAAGACATGTCACAAACTGGAGCACTATGCTCCACAACACAAGGAGACCAAGGGTGCACACCTTGCAACAATACCTCCCAATGCAAATGAGGGGTTTTAAGCTATGGTGTCATAAAGTTGCAACCTTTGCAATTTTGATCGTGTTTTAAGCCCTCACCCTGGCGACGACATTTCCCTACCCAATTGGGACCCTGTTCTACCCTTTTTCTTCAAATTTGCCTTTCTTTGATCCCTGATATCACCTTAAGACCCTGTCCAAGCCCCAAAATAGGGTAGGATAGGGGTGTGGCACCCTTGTCCCCTCTCTTTGGGTGGCCCCAAAATGGGTCCATCCAAACTGTGGACCTAAATCTACTTTTGGGAATTAAATTCCCCTTATGTCGGCCTTTGATTAGAGGATAATTAACCCTCCAAGGCAAGTATAAAAGGGGGCTTATCTCTCTCATTCAGGTAAGAAGGATGATAAAGGTGAACAAGAAAGAGGTCTTCATTATCATCATCAAGCATTCAAGTGTTCAAGTATTGAAGTATCCATCAAGTCTTCTTCATTCATCCATTCGACCAACATTACAACATTAATTTGCAAGCATGTGTGTGTGTTAGGGTTTTATCATTTTACATGCCATTTCATGAAACACTTTTGATTAAATTCAAGAAGCAAAGCAACCATCATCAACAAATTGTAGATCTACAAGGTATACAATTCCATTATTTGCATTTAAGCATTTGCAATTACTTTCTTTCAAGGTTGATTCCTCAACTAGGGTTTTGCTAAGGCAAACCCCTATCCACAACCCTTCTTCCCTTCTTTTCTATGCATAGGTTGCAGTGGCATGGCTATAATTATAGATTTAGGCTTAATTTGCAGAGACGAAAAAACCCTTTTTGACTCATGGATTTTTCAGAGGACCAAGTACAACTTGAACTCGGTCCTGACCACTTTTCTCCAAATTTGTAGGGCTAATCCGTATCAATCTAAATACCTCAGATCTGAAGTTACAACATGATCCTGAATCTATAGCTTCTTATTTCACCCATTTTATCTTCATTTTCTGCATAGTCAACAAGTCAACTCTTCTACTTGCAAAAGAGGGTAAATTGCAATTAGTATTTAGATCCTTATTCACTCTAGGGTTTGGATCTAGTGAATTTAACCCTTATTTTGAATTTAAAGTATCTCCCAAGTGAAAATCATCCTAGTGATTTTATTTCTCTCTCCTAGGTGGGGAATCACTAGGGTTCAATTTTCCACTTTACATTTTGGTGAACCTGATGTCTTACATGCTTGTAATTTGTAAAAAATGCTCTTTATTGTCTTAGATCTAAAAATTACATTGCTTATCAAACTCAATTCTTTCATTGTCTTGTTCAATTTGCAAATCAAATTTACAAAATTAAGTGGTTAATTGTCAAAACCCTATTTTTTCAAACATCAACTTGAACTTGTGCAAAAATTGGATTTACATTTAATTTTCAGATTTGTGACTGTTTTCAGACTTGTCTTCTTGCCTAAAATTCAATCTTTCAATTTCCCTCCTTTTCCCGAAATTCAAAATTTAGTGGTTAGGTCCTAAAACCCTAATTTTCAAATTTAATTGGATTTTGTGCAAATTTCAATCAATTTCAACCAATTTCGATTTTCTAAATATTATTCAAGGTGGCCCTATCCTTTAGGTTTTACCTTTTTCAAATTTGCAATTCAATTTATTATCTTTTTCAAAATTCTAATAGGGTCCTATTTTCACATTCAAAACTTAATTTTGCCTATCTAGAGATCGTAAAATCAATCAATTTTGGGGGGTTAGCTCTCAAATCATTGTAGCTTTCATCCCTGAAAAAATTCTAAAAAAATTGGAGGACCGGGTGCACTTTCAACCTAGTCCCTAGCTTTTTTCCTGAAATTTTGAGAGACTGTTATGACTGTATTTAATTGCTTAAATCCAAAAAATTGGCTGATTTTGTCAAATTTTGATCCCTCTAAAATCGAAAACATTTCCCAATTTCAACATTCCAACTTTCAAGGAAAAATTTAAAATTAAGTGGTTAATTATAATCTGCCCTAATTTTCAAGATCTTAATTGTGTCTATTTTAAATTTGAAATTATGTGGTATCCCATAGGCCCTAATTTTAAAAATTCAATCTCTTTTGGATAATTTTAAATTTCTATTTTCTAGGAGGTTTCATTATTATTCTTTCAATCAATTTGTTCATTTAATTGAATAATAATTTTTCCTAGAATTTTGAATTATTCAATTATTTTGCAAGTTTCAAATTTCAAATTCAAATTTAACAATTTCAAATTTCAAATTTGCAATGTAAATTCCATTTTACCTCCTTTATTCAATTTTCTATGCATGTATGGGGTGGACATTATTATGGTTAAATGACATATGAGTTTATTGCTTGATCATAAGTGCATATGGAGTTCTTATCTTATTTTACTAATTCAATTTTAAGTTACATTAAATATGTTCATGATGTTCCCTTTCATGCATATGATGGTAATTTAGTTCTCCCTTTCATTCATACCTATGATTTACCCTCCCAAAATTGATCTCATTAATGAGGGCACATTGGTGCAAAAAGGGTATATGGACACTTCTTTCAAAGATCTCCCTCCTAAAGATGAATCTTTGGAGAATTGTGTTCCTTCTTCTCTGAGAAAGTAACTCCCACATAAGGATTATTTGGTGCAAGAGGATGATATTATGGCTACTTATACTAGGAATACAATACTTTCTTTTCACGATCTTCTCTCTAAAGATGAAGCATTAATTACATATGATAGTCCTTTTACTAATGAGTGTCTTCAACATAAAGATACCTTAGAACAAGAGGATAATATTATTTCTCATCATAATGTTCTCTCTCCCAAAAAACAAGAGCCTAATAAAAATCAAATCAATTCCATTCATGTTCCTAGGAAACCAAAAATTCTTCCTAATTATCATGTTGTGCCTTACACATATACTAATGAGGTAGTTGATGAGAACATAAGTGAAGCAACATATTCTTTCTTAGTTCCTACAATCCTCTCTTCAATTCACTCAAATAAACCATCTCCTACCAAATAAGTTCCTAAAGAAGAACTCTTAGAGGATGTTTGGGGTGTTAGACAACTCAAATAACCAAAGGACAACTGAGGGGGGGGGGTGTGAATTAGTTGTCAACGGATTACAGAAGTTTAAGCATTCAAATCCTTATTACCGAAACACATAAACTCAATACCGGAATGCATAAACCAAATACCAGAATAACTGATATAGTAATTAAACATAAACATAAATCATAGAACAGTTACCATCTATCCAGAACACATGACACAAAGATTTGTATGTGGAAAACCCGATAAAGGAAAAAACCATAGTGGGAAGCCTACCCACAGTAAGATAATACTTCTACACTAAGTATGTGATTACAAAATGAGGGGCCTGAACATGTAGGAAGGCCAATAGCCTAGAGTGCACTACTCATCACAAAAGGAGCCTCACTAACTACAAAATAAATCTACACTCCAATCCGAAAATAAGAGTGAACTGCAAAGATAGCATCTCCTAGGCTTGAGTATAGTTCTAGTTAAGCTCAATACTGGAGGTCTTAAACCTCTCCTACCAACCCAATTTGATCACCTATGATTGATCAAAACTTCTGCATATGATTACAAAATTATTCTTACATAGATAATCGCATAACCATCCAATAACCATAATCCCATGATCTACAAAGAGATCTTACATCATATATATACCAACCCAGGACCTAAACAATTAGGTCGACCACCTAAAAGATAATACAATAAATTCATAACATAAACCCACAATACAATGATCAACCAAGTTGGCCTAAGTCTGAAACAACATAAACTAATCATTAAATCCTGTCAATAACGTATCAGGAACATCCTCCAATACATTACATAAACCAGTCCATAACCTAGCCAAATAAGATAGCATTAGGTATGGACCCAAATGCAACACCATGGATCAAAATGAATACAAACACAAACAAGATAACTAACAAAATCACAAAAGCCATGTATAAGCCGCACCAACACCACTTATCATGTGCATCAAAAGATCTTCAACAAAGCTCCGCCGGTAAAACCCTTACCGGTGAACAAAAGCCTTACTAGATCAAATGATAGTATCTGAGTCATCAAATCCCAAACCAATTGATCATGATACACATCTAAATAGCATGAATGATAGATCCAAATCAATTCTACAAACCAAAGCAAACCAGAGCATATCGGATAAATATCATAATCCAACCACTCTACCGGAACCAATCGAAAATCGGTAAACAACCAAAACAGTCGGTGTTGCCATCAATGACAAAACATCAATGCAACACAATAAATTCCTCCAAATTTCCAACAATCTCCCCCTTTAGCATTGATGGCAACACTAGATGTGAAAAACATCCAAGTGCCAATAAATTCCAAACAAGTCTCCCCCTATGGAGGACAACCAACAATCTCCCACAAAATGATATAGCAATGAATCTTTGAACCAAATGACCCTAATGAATATATCTCTCCCTTATGTTTATCACAAGAATAACTCTCCCCCTTTGACATCAATGCCAAAGATCTGACATAAATATCGAATAAAAGTCATAAATCCTTTGATTCTTACAATTGACTACTCCCCCTAAGTAGTAGCACCACCACATCAATCTGGAATGAGTAATAGCTCTGATAATGCATACCATACTAATGCCAATCAACATCACTCAAGTCTCCACTAGAGGGGAAGTAACCCCCAATCCGTCTTTGAAATACTCAAATGATTCTTTAGGTAAAGGTTTAGTGAAGATGTCTACAATCTATTATTTAGTTATCAGAGTGAATAACTACCAGTTCATTAAAATCCACCTTTATATCCTTCAACATTTTCTTCATCCATAGAACTTGTGTACAGTTAGTAACAGCAACAACATACTCAGCTTCAGCAGTAGATAAAGAGGTACATGACTGCTTTTTTCTAATCCATGAAACAACTTTCTTTCTAAGAAAGAAAGCTCTACCGGATGTGCTCTTCCGATCATCAACATCTCCAACCCAATTTGTATCTGTATATGCACATAATGTAAAATATCATTTTTTAGGATACCACAAACCATATTCAGTTGTTCCCTACAAATACCTGAAAATCCTTTTCACTGCACTCTCATGATTTTCTCTAGGATCACTCTGATATCTTGATACAATACAAACTGCATTCATTATATCTAGTCTAGTCTGAGGCAGATATAACAAACCTCCAATCATAGACTTGTACCTTGTAGGATTTATCGGTGCTGATGCATCTTTTTTTTTCAATTTCTCACTTGCAATCATCGGAGTACTAACCGGTTTAGAATTTTCCAACCCAAATTTCTTCAACAACTCTCTAGCATACTTAGTTTGACAAATGAAAATACCTTAATCAATTTGAGTAATCTACAAACCTAAGAATAATTTCATCACCTCAATCATAGACATTTCAAATTCATTCTTCATATTGTTAGATAATTCCATGCACAACTTATCTTCACCTCCAAAAATGATATCATCAACAAAGACTTCAATAATCAATATGTCATCATCAATGATCTTATAACATAAATAACTATCAATATTACCTTTAGTGAAATCAAGCTTCAAAAGATATTTATCCAGTCTTGCATATCAAGCTCTAGGGGCTTGTTTCAATCCGTATAAAACTTTCTTTAACCTGCAAACCATGTTTTTGTCATCTGAAAGTTAAAATCCATCAAGTTGCTCAATATAAACGTCCTCTTCAAGATCTCCATTAATAAATGCACACTTAACATCCATCTAATAAACCTTGTAGTTCTTATGTGAAACATAAGCAAGAAATAATCTCATAGCTTTAATCCTAGCTACCAGTGCAAAGGTTTCACTGTTGGGATTTGCATGAAGATTGCATTAATGAAGTATAAATGTTGTCATTGATGTCAATTGTAACTAGTAATGAAGTTGTATTTGTTAGGAAACTCATAGATACTGAGAAGGGCGGGGGGGGTGAATCAGTATCTGACTGGTAATTATAATTTCTCAACTTAAAACATGCAGAACATATTGTAACAGTGTACCGGTATGCAAGAAATAATGCAATAAATAGAAATGAAAGAAACCACATGAAAATCACACCATAACACAATGATTTAATGAGGAAACCTAGTGTGGGAAAAACCTCGATGGGATTTGTGACCCACAATTTTCCTTACTGGCCAATAAGAGAATATTACTTACAATAGGGGCCTGCACATGCAGGAAGGCCAAGTGCCTAGAGCTCATTGCTCAAATGGGAAGTCTCACTAACTTACAATGTGGATCATAAAAATCCAATAATTTGTACTGCTTTACAATAGCATCTTCAATGCTAGATTTAGTACCAGTTTCTACTCTGTTCTTTACATATACCCCTTAACCTATATTTCGCATAATAGGTCTGCCTAATCTTTTTCTTCGCTTACATTCCTTACTTACTTACTTACTTACAAAATGTCTACAATAATCTCTTTTATATATAAGAGTCATTTTATAATGATATCAAGTTGGCTTACAAAGTTTTTCAAATAATAAACAAAATATAATATAACAAAAATCCTATCGGCCTCTGTGCTGGTATGCTTCCTTTCTCTGTGTCGATGCCGGTGTTTTGAGTGCCGGTGTAGAGTGTGTTCTGCTGATGCCAATGAACTATCTTACTAGTGTAATGCCTTGTTGGTTTCATAGGATTGTAAGGTTTCCATCAATGACAAAACCTTCAATCACATACAATGTCTCATTGGATTGTGCATATGCCAATAGTATTTCCATCGGCAGTAATGCAACTGGTAGTTGAGTAGTGAAGGAAACCAGTATTACTATTGAAGTAGTGAGATCAACTAGTAACCCTAACCTATTGATATGCCAAATCCTAACTGATGGATCTTGGTGAATTGGTAGTGTTGATCTATGATAGAATGATGATCAAAGATGATTATGCCACGTATACATGGTGCACATGATGAGTTTCAAAGTGGCTTTGGCCCGTAGAGATAATTGTTTTATCTTGGGAATGAGAGAGTGCATTGCATGAAGTGGAAACCGCGTGATAAGTTACAAGATCCTATGTACGGTGATTGAGGAGAGGTCAAGGTTGTCTTGGACAATATGCAGATGATTGCTATGTAATCCAACGGTCATGTTTGAATTGATTTGTTTGTAATCTCTATGAGATCTTAGGTTTTGTGATGTGTTACCGACCTATTGTTTTTATTATAAGGTTGATGAGTTGTTTTGTAGTAGTGTTAGAAATTTCATTTAAGTGTCAGTGTTATTGATTGCCAAACTAGAACGAGTATCTACAGAATGAGTGAAGGTAGGTAGGAGCATAAAAATGATCGGATCAAGTAGATTAGTGCTATTACCAGATCAACAAAACCCTATTGTTCTCTATCAATTACAACAGTTAAATCCCTTAACCGGGTAAGCTATAACAGGCTTAGTGTTTTCTAAATCCTCTAACCAGGTGATCCATTGGCTTGGATTTGAAATCCTCTATCGAGGTTACTCCTAACAGGGTATTGCCTTGAACAGGGTATTGTAGTCAATCCCTTAACTAGGTGGTCCTTAACCGAATCTATTCCTAACATGACATTTTTGTATAGCTTCTAACAAGGCTTGGCTCCTAACATGGCGAACTTCAAAAGAGTTCAGAATACTTGTGGATATTCATCCCCACCATGGTTTTTTCCATTTGGGCTTCTACGTCAAAAATTATTGTGTCAAGTGGTGAATGGTTTGTGTGGTTATGTTTTGATATGGTTAATCTATTTAATTGGTAAAGCCACTTAGATGTGTAAAGATGATCAGAAGTGATTTGAAATGTGCTATTATTAATGTTAGTAAAGTGGTTTGATGTTTTGGTTAAATGGTTTGAGAGTTTTTAGATCTGTTACACTGTTGTGTAGGGGAAAAAGCGAGACTAGGTTAATCATGCCCTAATCCTACCTTTTGACACACATTACGGAATACGAAAGAGCCTAGAGATATCGCACAATTGGCTACTTCTTTTGGTGAAAGAGAGAGCCACGGGATATCTATTAGGATTTCTATTCCCTTGTTGAAATTGTAAGATCAAGTAATGCAAGTTCAAACCCTAATCCCAAAATGCAAGTATGAACTAATAACAAGATTGCAGAATTGAGATTAAACAATGAACAGCTGTAAATACAAGGATGAAATAAGAATGCAGATGTGTACCCGGAGTCAAAATCGGACTGAAAATGTTCGGGACGGGGGCGCGGGTGCCACTGTCTTGAAAACTGCACCGGAAACCGTTGTTCTGCACTCTGGAACACTGTTGGAAAACTGTCTGAAAGCTGTCTGTCTGGAGGACCAGGGCGCCCAGCGCCTCTGTCCTAGGGACCAGGGCGCCCAGCACCCCTGTCTTGGCAGGACCAGGGTGCCCAGCGCTCCTATCCCAGTCTTCTGCTCTGCAATTTGATACAGAGTGCTGTCTCGACCTTCTTTCTCCGGATCTGTATCCCGCGGCGTCGTCTGAATCCCGAAACCTGCAACGTTGAATGACCTTATCATTATAGCTTCGTTGTAGAGTTTTGTGATACGCTTGAATATGCTCAAGAGCGTTTATACGCTGTTCATCAAGCATCTCAAGCTGTTGAAGTTGTTGTTCTCTATAAGAGTCATCATCTACTATACCTTTGAGAGAAACCCTAAGTGATGGAATCTCTAATTCTAAGGGCATAATAGCATCAGCACCATAAACAAGATTATAAGGAGTAGTTCCCATAGCAATTCATACACTCGTTCGGTAGGCCCAAAGAGCATAGATCAGCTGGTTACTCCAATCCTTACCATGCTTATTCACGGTTTTGTGAAGAATTTGTTCAATTATCTTATTGGATGATTCGGCTTGGCCATTTGATTGAGGATAGTATGGTGTAGAAAATCGATGTTTGATATGATACTTCTCGAGGAATTTCTTCACGTCCTTGTTCTTAAATGATGTCCCATTATCTGAGATTATAGTAGAAGGTATCCCGAATCGAGAAATAATGTTTTCTAGAAGAAATTGACAAATCACTTCAGCAATAGTAGAGCGAAGGGGAATAGCTTCTACCCACTTTGTAAAGTAATCTGTTGCGGTTATAATGAAGGTGTGTCCTTGAGATGAAGGAGGAGAGATTTTTCCAATAAGATCCAAACCCCATGCGGAGAAAGGCCAAGAAGCTACTTGAGAACGGAGTTCTTGGGCAGGAGCATGAATCAGATTATTGTGTTGTTGACATTGATGACATTTTTTAACAAATGAAAAGGAATCCTTCTGCATGGTTTGCCAATAGTATCCCATACGAAGCAATCTATGAACCAAAGATTTGCCCCCAAAATGCCCCCCACAGGCACCTGAATGTGCCTCTTCAAGAGCAACAGGGATTTCCGACTTGTTAAGACAACGAAGGAGAAGACCATCATAACCCCTTCGGTATAGGACATTAGAAAGAATGATATACCTAGCAGACAACTTGTGGATTCTAGCCCTAGTGTTCCTATTAGCGGAATCAGGAAAGGTACCATCAGTCAAATATCTTACGATATGCGAGTACCATTCGTCTGAGTCTACAAAGTCACAACATGTTACCAGGCTAGAATCATCTACAATAGCTGGAGAAATAAGGTTCTGAATAACAAATTTAAGATCGATCACAGGGTCCTCTAAAGATACCAGAGAAGCCACACATGCCATTGCATCCGCATGTCGATTATCTTTTCGAGGAACCGGTTCCATAGTATAAGAATCAAAATTTTGTAATAAAGAGACAGCAAGGTCTTTATATTGTGATAATTTGTCTTTTTTTGCTTGATATATTCTTGTTACTTGTCTTATAATCAATTGTGAATCTCCATAGATATGTATGTGTTTTATATTCAGAGCTAAGGCTGCTTTTATTCCCGCTATAAGAGCCTCATACTCAGTAATGTTATTGGTACACAGGAAATTTAGACGATATGATAAAGGAATGGACTTCTTTGTAGGAGAAATCAGAACAACCCTTGCCCCCGATCCCATACGACACTTAGAGCCATCAAAGTATAACTCCCAAGTTTCATCTTTCTCTATAGAAAGAATGAAGTCATCAGGAAAAGACTCGGGGTTAGGGAAGGAGAAAGGTGAAGGGGCCTCAACTAAGTGATCGGTCAACGCTTGCCCTTTAATTGCTCTTTGTGAAACAAATTTAAGGTGAAATTCAGTTAACATCATAACCCACTTAGCTAGATGTCTTGATAAATCAGTTTTAGAGAAAAGATGCTTCAAAGGATCAAACTTTACCATGACGTGGACTTTTGAATTTAAAAGATAATGTCTCAATTTCTGAGTCACAAATACCAAGGCCAAGCATTGTCTTTCTATCGCAGAATATCGGGTCTCATAATCGAGTAAGGTATGACTTATGTAATAAACCGGACATTCCTTACCATCTTTATCTTGTTGTGCCAACAATGCTGCGAGAGCATGAGAGGAAGCAGCTGTATACTGAAGGAAGGGTTTAGAAGGTTCGGCAGGTTGAAGAATAGGAGGACTAGCCAAATACACTTTTAAATCTTCAAATGCTTGCTGACAATCCTCATTCCATTGAAAAGTGATATCCTTTTTAAGAAGTTGAGTAAAAGGAAAGGTACGATCCGCAAGCTGAGACACGAACCTACGAATAGCTTGAATCTTTCCTTGTAAGCTTTTAAGTTGAGACACATTTCTAGGAGGTGGCATGTTGACAATAGCATCTATTTTCATAGTATCCACCTCAATCCCACGATGCGAAACTATGAATCCTAATAGTTTTCCACTATCCACACCAAAAACACATTTTCGGGGATTCAAGCACATGTGATATTTACGAATTCTTTCAAAGATTTAACGAAGGACTTTAACATGATCCATGCGAAGAAAGGATTTGGCCAAAATATCATCAACATAATCCTCTAAAATCTTATGCATATAATCATGAAAGATAAGGGTCATCGCTCGTTGATAAGTCGCACCGGCGTTTTTAAGTCCAAAAGGCATCATTATCCAACAAAACGTACCCCAAGGAGTAGTGAAAGCAGTTTTGAATTGATCTTGAGGGTTAATAAAAATTTGATTGTAACCTGAAAAACCATCCATGAAGGATAACAAGGCATGTCATGCCGTAGAATCAACTATCATGTCAATGTTTGGAAGAGGGAAATCATCTTTCAAGGAAGCTTTATTCAAATCTCGAAAGTCAGTACACATTCTTATTTTGTTATCTGGTTTAGCCACAGCGACAATATTTGAAATCCATGGGGAATAGTCAATAGGGCGGATAAATCCAGCCTCCAATAATTTTTCAATCTCAGCTTTAACAAGCAGAGCCACCTTAGGATTCATTTTTTGAATCTTTTGTTTCACGGGCTTAGCATCAGGAACTAAGACAATATTATGAGTAACAATCTTAGGATCTATACCAGGCATGTCAGAATATGTCCAAGCAAAGATCTCAGGGAATTCATGCAATAGTTCTTCATATTGTTTCTGTTCCTCTTCATCCAAACATTTTCCAATTTTAATAAATTTCTCTTCATTGCAAAGGTCTATCTTAACATTAGTGGTATCACTTATGAGAAGATTACTTTGTTGAGGAGTGTCCTTTAACTGAGGGAATTCTTTCACAATCTCATCATTATCAATCTCTTTTCCAAAATAGGCTTCAGTGTTCAAACAATAAGGGAGTCCCCTATTGTGATGATAACGAGGAAGAGTGTCATAGGCTCCCAAGAACTCAGCTAAAGCATCATCAGTAGGGAAGATATCCAAAGCACAGTCACCCGAAGGATCCCCATCAATATACTCAGGGTGCTGCATTGATAGAGATGTAGAAATAGCATTAACACTAATGCATGGTCTTTTAGAAGCTTTAGTACGTCTGCAGGGATTATAGCCAAGTCCAAAGGCATAATTGTGAAAATTAGTCTCTAGAGGAACTCTTATCCCTTGTTCATGAGCACCACAACCTTTTCCATGATACCCATGCTTAGCAAAAATGCAAAAACCACTACCATAACGATCAGCCATTTCAGGAAGAGAAGGTGGTTTTTCATAAGACAAAGAATCAAACTCTTCATAATTAGAGGTGTGAGGAGAAGAAGTTTGAGAAGCGGCCACAAAATTATTACTCATAGATTCAGGTAAGGTTGATTGATTTTTAACCTCTTCTTTCTTTTCAACTTTATGATTTTCAACTTCTTCCTTCTTTTCAATTTTAATTTCTCTAGAAGGAACCTTATATTCACCTACAAAGGTAGGGTTAAAATCAAGAGATCCCCAATCATCCTCTGTGAGAACCTTCTCAGGATCAAAATCCTTTTTATGTGTAGTTTCAAGTCGAGAAGGATCCTCTTCAGGAGCTCCAAACTCATCCAAAGAATTCCGATCATTGGAGAGCGAGGATTCATCGATAGGTTTCTTGTTTAAAGAGTCATCACTAGACGAGAATGGCTTAGAAGAACTCCATTTGGAAGTAGATGTTTGTAGACAAGCTTGAAAATTAGTATCACCCATCAAAGTGTATGTCTTATTGTTATAAACGAATTTAACTTGTCTATGCAATGTAGAGGGGACAGCTTGCATGCTGTGAATCCAAGGCCTCCCTAATAACAAGTTATATGTTAAATTTCCCGGCATAACATAGATAGGAGTAGGCAAAGTAACAGGTCCCACTGTGAGAGGTAAGGTGATGATACCTAATGAAGTCTTAGCCACATTGTCAAAGCCACGAATGGGACGAGAGTCAGGCTCAATAAGAGACGTATCCACATTCATCTTATGCAATAAATTAATGCTACACACATTAAGGCCGGAGCCATTATCTACTAGTGTTCGTCTTATAGCAGTGTCTTTCATGATAACCACAATCATCAAGGGATCATATTGTTGTTGAATTTCACTAGTAGGCAACTCATCTTGGGTAAACACAATTTGAGCTTTAGGATTCATCACAGAGTTAACAAAAGATGCTATATTACTAGATGTATTCGGTGGAGGAACACTCAAATCTTTCAAGGCATCTTGTAACATTCCATGATAAGCGGAAGAAGTTTGAATCAAATCCCAAAGGGATATCTTAGCAGGGGTAGCTTTAAGTTGTTCTATGAGATCATATTCCTTACCCATAACTTGCGAAATACGGGGAGCTTGAGGAAGAATTGGTTGAGGATTAGGAAGAGAAACTGGAATAACAGGAGGAGGATTAGGTTGCCTATTATTTCTAGTATGATAAGTATGGGCAACCGCATGATAACTCTCTCTAGTTATTTGTTTAACATAACTGTAAGGACTTACAGGTTTTCTTCCTTGCATGGTGATGATTGGTTTATTCGGGGTACGAAAGGAATCATGATCATACCTTCCTTGGACAGTAAGGAGAGGTGATTTAAGAACTTGAAAGGTGGGAGAAGGATAAGCACCTTGGACTTCAAAGAGAGGCTTATTATGTTCATTCAAGTTTATCATGTTAACCAATTTAGAGGCCTTGTTCTTGTTTAAAGATTTTGATAAAGCCACAAAGTCATCAAGAGCATCATCCAACAAAGCATGATCATATCGGTTAAAAGGTTTGTCTTTTGATTCAAAAGGAGACATCTCCTCATAGAGGGGATTATTGAAAACAACCATGTTACTAGATTCAGGGGAAGAGTTGATAGGAATGTATCCTTGAGAGGAATCATTCGACTTATCTTTCTCATCACACCTAAATGACATAGTAACAAGGTTTATGATTTTTTGGTAAAATGAAGGTTTGGCATATTTAGGGTTTAAAAACTCTTCTAAAGCTTCATCTAATTCATCTTGGCTATACTCATAATAATCATCAAAAGCATGAACATTTTGCAAATAAAAATCTGACATTTTGAAAAGATTGCATAAAATTTAAACACACAATGCAAAGAAACACACTTTTTTTTTTTTTCTCTCTTTAATGAAAATGAAATGAAAACACACTAAATCTAGATCTAGATCTAAGAAATGTAATGCAAGAGGAAGCAATGATAGATTCACGTCGGGTTCACCAAAATGTGTAGGGGAAAAAGCGAGACTAGGTTAATCATGCCCTAATCCTACCTTTTGACACACATTACGGAATACGAAAGAGCCTAGAGATATCGCACAATTGGCTACTTCTTTTGGTGAAAGAGAGAGCCACAAGATATCTATTAGGATTTCTATTCCCTTGTTGAAATTGTAAGATCAAGTAATGCAAGTTCAAACCCTAATCCCAAAATGCAAGTATGAACTAATAACAAGATTGCAGAATTGAGATTAAACAATGAATAGCTGTAAATACAAGGATGAAATAAGAATGCAAATGTGTACCCGGAGTCAAAATCGGACTGAAAATGTTCGGGATGGGGGCACGGGCGCCACTGTCCTGAAAACTGCACCGGAAACCGCTGTTCTGCACTCTGGAACACTATTGGAAAACTGTCTGAAAGCTGTCTGTCCGGAGGACCAGGGCGCCTAGCGCCTCTGTCCCAGGGACCAGGGCGCCCAGCGCCCCTGTCCTGGCAGGACCAGGGCACCTAGCACTCTTGTCCCAGTCTTCTGCTCTTTAATTTGATACATAGTGCTGTCTTGACCTTCTTTCTCTGGATCTGTATCCCGCGGCGTCGTCTGAATCCCGAAACCTGCAATGATATCTGAAAAGGGGTGTATGGGTGGCTATATAGGGTTTTGCCTTAGTCAAACCCCCGTTTCGGTGATTTCCACCTCCACGAATAGCCAAGTTGTTTTGTAAAATGTATTGTGTGTGCAGACCTAGTGTGTGTGCAAGGTCCTAAAATGCAAGAAAGCAAACTAGAGCAACCTAGAAAGTAAACCCTAATTGCTTGTAAATGATAGTGTAAATGCTCTAAATCAAGATGCAAAGTGATCTAAAGCATGAATAAATGATGTATTGAAGCTTATGTAAAGACATGAAAACAACATGAAATCATACCCAACCCTCAAGGGAGGAGTACAAGCCAATCTTCAGTCGGTAATCTCTTATTGTTCTTCAATGTCTTCCAAGCCCTAAGTGGATGAATGAATTTGATAGATGCTTGATAGAAAGATGTTGTAAGATGTTGAAGTCTTCAAAGATCTACCCTTTTGCTGCATATGAAGTTCCTGGAAACAAAAATCCGATCCCTTCAAATGAGGAAAGAGAGCTTTTATGTATGAAACCCTAGGTCGTAAATTCGTATTTTGGCCGACCTAGAGATTGAATATCCCGCCAATTTCTTGGGGTTAAGCTTTATTTTATGATTGGATCGCGCTCCTAAAATTTTGGGAAAAATGTCCGGGACCATGTTGCACTCCGGGCACCACGGTCCTGACAACTTTTCACCAAATTTTCAGGGCCGTCGGATATGATGATTTTAGAGAGAATCCCGAAGTTACAGGTGATTTCGAGATGTTTTGACCCCGAAACCAAGCCCCCAAGTTTGAAATAGGACTTAATTAGGGTTTTTGATTAAGTGGTGTATTGGAGGAATAAAATGCGAAGGGCGCGCTTTAGTGAAAAGGGCCCAATTTTATGATGTAGAGAATGATGAAATAGGACCTTAGACCTAATTAATTTGATTAATTAAGTGCTTAAGGAGAAATGCAATGCAGAATGTAAAATGCACTAAGGCGGGTGCTAAACTAGGTGTGAAATTGTACCACCCTAGCAAGTGTGTACAATTTACGATGCTACAACTGTTATATTGGTATTCTTGTTAACCGATAAAATTGACAGTGCACTTCAAGTTTATAGTACAGTGTTGAACTAGTTAGTTCAGTGATTGATTTATGAGTTGGGTTTAAGTTTGGTGAAAGTTTATTTTTTTTCTATCTACTGATTCACTCCCCCCCTCAATTGTTGTCTAGATCACTATTGATTCATCATATCATCAATTGGCATCAGAGCATTTCAGGTCCTCTAGTGTCTAAGCCTAACAACTTGAGGTAAATATGTAGAAGAACATGATGAAGAAAGAAGGTTCGAAGTTCAATAGGGAGAACTACAAAATATGGAGTGATAGGATGAAGATATATATCAAAATATTAGGAAATCAATATTGGGAACATGTTGTTACCAAATATAGCTTGCCTAGTGGGATTTTGTCTGATGATCAAAAGAAGGAACAACAGGAGAATAATCAAGCATTAGAGGCCATTATCAGTTCCTTGTCAGATTCATAGTATGTTGATGTCCATGGTTTGGAAACTGCTTATAAATTATGGAAGAAACTTGAGGATATCTATAGCGGTGATGAGCATGTAAAGATTGCCAAAGAGGAGAGTCTGAGAGGTAAATTTGATGATATGCAGATGGCTGAAGGTGAGAATATTCAAGAGTATGGTTAGAGGATCAAGGAGATAGTCAGCGAGATCAAAAGTTCTAGTGGTAAAGTGGAGGTTACTACAATAGTTAGCAAGGTGTTGATAACCCTTCTACCAATCTATGCTATCCGAGTTGCAGCCATCCAGGAACTCAAGTCTATTGATAAAACTAAGGTAGGTCTTGACTCCATCATTGGTAAACTAACTACATTTGAATTAAATAGTTTTGATGGAAGTGTTCATAAATCAAAATTTGCATTTAGAGCTTCAACTTCTAATCCACTAGTAAGGAAAAGCAGAGAAGCTAGTCACAGTCACGAATCCAGATCCAGCAGAGAAGTTGATGATGAAGATAGTCTGATTGAGCTTGAATCATTATTGGCCAAGTGGTTACCCAAAGGTATCGACAAGTACAAAGGTAAATTACCTTTGAAGTATTTTTCATGTAACCAGATTGGACATATTGCAGCTAACTATCCAAATGGAGACAATGAGAATAAACGTGAGAAGTATAAGAAGTACAAAGGCAAAGGTAAAAGAGATTGCCTCATTGCAGTTGATGGAGGAATCACAGATGATGAATCTAAGGGAGATGCAAATAAGGACATTATCTTTGTTGCCATTAAAGATGAGACATCAGATCAGAAGGCATTAGTCTCTCGCATGGACAGTTCTAATGATTGAATTATAGACTATGGTTGTTCACACCACTTGATCGGTGACTGGAGTAAGTTTCTTACTTTGAAGGAATTTAATGGAGGTGTTGTGAGATTTGGAAATGAGTCACCCTACATAGTAAAAGGAAAGGAAACCATCTCTCTTAATGGAAAGACTAGTACAAATCATGTCTATTGGGTTGAATGATTGAAACACAATCTTTTGAGTGTTTCTCAACTCAATGACAGAAGTTATCCATTGGAATTCAAGAATGGAATGTGCAAAATCTATGGAATCAAAGGTGAACTGATTGCAACTAGAAAATATACAAAAGGTAACTTGTTTCACATGAATTCTAAAGTCAATAGCTGCTTAATTGCAAAAATAGAAGATAGTTGGCTTTGGCATCGAAGATTTTATCATGTAAATTTTGAAACATAGTAAAAGTCAGTAAGTCCAAATCGGTAAGAGGTTTTCCTTAGTTGGACAAACTGGTGAATGCTCTATGTAAGGAATGTCAGTTAGGGAAGATGACATCCTCAAATTTTAAGAGCAAATCTTTCTCAGTAGAACATTTGCTAGATTTGGTTCATACAGACCTCTGTGGACCAATAAGGACTAGGAGTATTCAAGGTGATCAGTATTTTACGATCTTCATGATGATTGCTCAAGAATGATGTGGGTCACATTCTTGAAGGACAAAACAGAAGCCTTTAGCAATTTTAAGGAATTCTGAGCCTTAGCTGAAAAGGAAAGTGGAAAGAAGATAAAGTTCTTAAGAACTGATCAAGGTGGTGAATTTACTTCAGAGGAATTCACTAAATACAGTGAAGACAATGGAATTAAGAGACTACTTTATGCACCTAGGACACCATAGAAGAATGTTATTGCAAAGAGGAACAACCGGTCAGCTGTTGAAGTTGCTAGAACTATGATAATACAAGGAGGTGTAGCTAAGACTATCTGGAGAGAAGCTGTCAGCACAACTGTCTACACTATGAACCGGATATTGGTTAAAAGAGGTAAGGATAAAACTCCTTATGATAACTGGTATGGTAGATCACCTTATGTCAGTTACTTTAAGATTATTGGCAGTAAATGTTTTATCTAGAGAGGTGACTATGTTGGTAAGTTTGATACTAAGAGTGATGAAGGCATATTTCTTGGTTACTCCACCAAGAGAAAATCCTACAAATGTTACAACAAACGAACAAATAAGATCATTGAAAGTGCTAATGTCTGAGTGGATGAGTGTCCTGAAGATATAGGAGAAACCAATATGGAGAAGAAGGAAGATCAACTTTACATTATGATTTTGGAGCCAAAATCGGTGAAGCCAGAAGTTGGTGAAATGAATGCTGCTGCAACACCAATTCAACCAAAATAGTTAGATTCTGCAGAAGATGAAGATAGTGAGGCAAAAGAACCTAAAGATCATGATCATGTTATTCCAAGGTATGTAAGACTCAATCATAATCCTGATCAGATTATTGGAGATAAAGATGCTGGTGTGTTAACCAGAAGAAGAATAAGAGAGAATTCCTATATGATCTCCACTATTGAGCCTAGAACAACAAAGGAATCTATTGGAGATGATCACTGGATCAAGACTATGGAAGAAGAGCTTGACTAGATTGAGAGGAACAATACATGGACCCTAGTACCTAGACCAGTGAACAAAAATGTAATAGGTACTAAATGGGTATTCAGGAATAAATTGAATGAAGATGGAGTAGTATTCAGAAACAAAGCTAGATTGGTATGCAAAGGTTATGCACAGGAAAAGGAGAAGACTATGGTAAGACAATTGTACAAGTTGCTAGATTGGAAGGTGTTAGGACTCTATTTGCATTTGTAGCATATAGAGGATTCAAAGTATATCAGATGGATGTGAAATCAACATTTCTAAATGGAATAATGGAAGAGGAAGTCTACATTGAGTAACCAAATGGTTATGTTTTGATTGATGCAAAAGATATGGTGTGCAAGCTACACAAGGCACTATACAGTTTGAAGCAAGTGCCAAGAGCATGGTATGAAAGACTACATTCACACTTGGTGAAGATAGGTTTTTTAGAGAACCAGTGAAGACAACAATATATATCTTAAGAATGAAGGAGATAAGATACTGGTTAGTGAGGTATTTGTGGATAATATCATTTTTAGAGGCAATGATGACATGAGTGTGTTGGCATTTTTTATGATTATGTTGTGATTGTCATTGATGGATACACACTTGATATGAGATCACTTTTTGTATGTATGAGTTAAAGCTCAACCGGTATTTGTTCCAACTGGTATGATGTATTATAGTCTTTAGACTATCGGTGTTTTGCATAAAGTGTTTACCGATCTGAAGCGATATGAAGACCCCAAGCAGTTCGAGGATCTCAAGTGGCACGAAGGAATGAAGTGGCACAACTCATATTTCCCAATCTTCATTTTTTGTCTAACCAGCAACCGGTATTTTTCTTAAACCAGTATTTTGTTTGAACCGGTAATACTCTGTGATGAGTTACCAACAAGCATTTTGTGATGAGTTACCATTCACCGATTGTTTGGTGGTGGCGACACTCTAGCGGTGCTTTTTCTGTCATGTTACCAGATATGTCTAGATGCATTGAACCTAGGAAATTGTATTGTAATCCTATTGGACCGACATGAAATTAGATTCCTTTATAAGGACATCATGTCTAGGGTTTTAGGTTGTTGCTAGGGTTTTAGATGGGTGAAGAATTTTTGTAAGTGTGAACATAGAAGAGAAGTTCAGGTCTACGAGAGAAAGTAGAGTGTGAATGTGTTGAGGACTAAAGTAATGTTGGAATGCATTAGGAATGAGCTATCAAGGATCTAACCAAGCAATCTATGCTATTTGCTAGATCACTCACTTGTTGATTGCTCACATCTTGGACAAGTCTGAAGCCCTTAATCGGGTAGGCCCAAAAAGCCATTTGTAAATCCTCTAACAAGGTGGTTCACATTTGTGGATCTAAAATCCTCTAGCAAGGTAGTCTTTAATTGGACTTATCTCTTAACAGAGATTGAGATTCCTAATAGGATCTGTTCTGGTAAAGAACATTGTATGACCTTAACCAGTCTGGTTCCTATTCTACAAATAGTTGTTTATGGTGAAAATGGATAACAAATAACAACAATATTGAAAGACTAAAATGGATTCAACCACTAAACCCTAGCCTAACAATGAACAAAGATCCACCATAACATATGAAGATAACCTAAGACAATGCAAAATAACTCAAAATCACAAAGATTATACCATCACATGTCCAATAGGGTTTTGATCTCCATTCTTCCTATCTCCATTGATCTTGTTTGATATGCTTGCTCTCAGATTTTTGTATGCACAAGAGCTCAATAAAGAATGGAATGTGGTTGCAAGTGGAATTGTAGTGTAGCCAAGTTGCATGAAAGATTATTAGCATGTGTTATTAGGGTTTGATAATGAAGAAAGCATCTCCTTAAATAGAAGACACAATAAGAAATGGAGGGTTAAGATTGAGAGGTGTAAAAAGAGAGGTCGGCTAGGATTAGGGGGTAGGTAAAAGAAATACCAAAATAATGAAAGGGGTAGGTAGTGTCGGAAATAAGAGATGAATGACATGTGTCATGTGTAGAAAAAGATAATGAATTAATTAAATAAATAAAGATCTATTTAATTAATAGAAGAAGTAGGACAATTAAATAAATAAGATATTTATTTAATTTAGGAAAGGGATAATTTAAATAAATAAATGTATTTATTTAAATGAGAAATAAGGCTAGAAGAGGATAAATGAATTAATTAAATAAATAAAGATTTATTTAATTAATAGAAGAATTAGGCTTAGATAATTAAATAAATAAAATATTTATTTAATTAAACATGACAATTTTGAGTGTCTACATTTTGCCCCTCTTTGAGACAATGCGGCTTGTCGCGTTGTTTCAAAGAAGATAAGATGAACTGATACAGAGTTGCCCCAAGATGGGAATAATATGCCCCCTCGAGAGATTGGATGAAAATGTCTGAAAAGATTGCAGACAATCTCTCGATAAGAAAGACGGGATAGAATGGGCTGACCGGATAAAGTGACAAAGTCACGGGATAAAGAAGACTGACTCGGGAAACGAAGGCTAGGGGTAGTCTATAAGATAGACCACGGGCAAAAGACATCCTCATTGTCATCCACACCCTTACGAGATCATAGTGCAGAGCGAGAAAAGAGAAGCAGCAGTCAGCAGCGATGGCTTTGGTTCATAGATTTGACCGTGTTCGCCGATTCCAGTGACCAGCAGATGCAGGAGAGCCGGTAAGTATCACAAAACCTCCTCGTACTTTCACGCATTTCGAGTTTTGTCATAAATGCATGTTTAGTAGCAATAAATGCACTAGGAATAGGATAGTTTTAATATGCAAAAACGCGCAACCGCGTCTGTGTCAGTGCCAGGCGCGTTTGTGTCGGGCAGGCGCGTCTGTGTCGGGTCCAGGCGCGTCTGTGCCTGGAACCGCGTTTGTGCTGAATGCGGACGCGTTTGTGAAATGTAGAAGCATCTGTGCTTTGTAGGAGCGTTTATGTCATGTAGGGACGTCTGTGTTCCCTGGTCGCGTTTGTGCATGGCATAGGCACGTTTGTGTTCAGAAAACGCGTCTGTGTTGCAGAAGCGCGTTTGTGCAGTCTAAAAGCGCGTTTAGGTGTTAAAAGCGCGTTTGTGTCAAAATGCATGGTTTTAGTCTTTTAGGTCAAACCGGCAGTTCTGTGATGAACATACGCTGTCGATTGGATAAGCTGCTGAGAGGATACACTCAAGCAGGTCCTCTAGGAAGAGTAGAATAGATCAAGGCACTTTGTGATAAACAGGGAGCACCAAGATAGGCAGCACTTTGTGATGAACAGGGAGTGCGAATGTGAGTGACACTTTGTGATGAACAGGGAGCACTACTAGGGTAGATAGCAACACTTTGTGATGAACAGTGAGTGTCACTAGTAGAGATAACCAGATGCATTTAGGTAGCAAGTAGCATTTTGTGATAAACAATGAATGCCACGATAACTGACAAAATTGATTGTGTGACTGCAGGAGTATTTGCCGATGTTAGAGTCACGGGAGAGATTCCCGTCGACTCAAAGGTTGCGACCAGAGTTGTCGATCCAGGACAGGATATCCATTGAGGAGATGGGTCTAACACATGTGCTATTTGTGCCTGAGTTTCGGGCAAACATGGGGTTGTTGACTGCGTTAGCTGAGAGATGGCACTCAGAGACGTGCACGTTTCACCTGCCGATGGGTGAGATGACAGTTACATTAGAGGATGTCTACAGGATTCTGCATATCCCCATTGATGGAGAGTTGATTCCCTATGACCGTGACGGTGACAGGGAGGCATTGAGACGGGTCTTCCAGGATCCCGGGTTGGAGATGCGAGCAGGTCATGTAGCCTGGGATACCATGACTGCCACAGGTTTAGCATTGCCGGCAGTTATTGGGGGAGCTATCAGTGGGTATTTGTGTCCAGACAGGGCCACACGAGGATTGACAGTGGGCTGGGGAGGGGCATTGGAGACATTGATGACAGAGCACACTAGGTATGCATGGGGGCCATGTGTCCTGGCACATTTATATTATGAGCTGCATCAGTTTGTATACCACGGATCAGTGGGTTTGGGATGCGGCGTGACTCTCTTGCAGGTGTGGGCTTATGAGCACCTTCCCATCACACGGCCCATTCATTTCAGAGGCAGAGGATAGGGACGAAGCTTCATGCACTTGTACGACATGATTACTTCCCAGCCTCGGATTGGTAGATTGGAGCATTGGAGGCGCGTCATAGATGACATAGACATGGTCATCTGGAGGCTGTACCTGGGGTGCGAGGAGTGGGATGACGACGCATTGGAGCTACCATATGTTTTCAGGAGCAGGTATCTGATGGGGCGGACGCCCTATATTTTGGAGAGGTAGCTTGTTGATAGGGTGTGCAGGCAGTTTGGGCGGATCCAGCGGATGCCACGGGGCTCGGGCATGTATGCCCGTACGGTCAGAGATCAGGTGCAGTTTGGGCCGCTATTATCATATGATTAGGTGGTGACACAGCTAGCAGAGATGATGCTGATGCCCTGGGACATGTGGCCAGAGGTAGATGATGCAGGGATGGACGCAGAGTACTCTGCATATTGGGCAGAGCATCCGTTTCCCAGGTTGACAGATCTGGCAGAGCCACTAGAGGGAGAGGGTGGAGGAGATGATGATGGTGGTGGAGGGGATGGAGGTAGGGTCCGGCGGAGGTGGAGGGGAGTGGTGGGAGAGAGGCGGGTGACACCTCGGAGGGAGGGAGGATAGGAGAGAGCAACGCCGGTGGTGAGGGGTCGGGGTGGACTGCCCCTACAGGTGCCAGCAGCACAGGGTCCTAGAGCACAGGGACCTAGACAGATGCAGGCAGAGGGACAGAGACAGGTACAGCCACAGGTACCTAGACAGGCACAGGGACAGGTGCAGGCAGAGGCACAGGGACAGGCACCTGCAGGGGAGGAACCACAGGCAGAGGCTGAGAGTGGAGATTCTGAGGAGGATGAGGTGTTGAGGCTACGAGAGATCTGCCAGGGCCAGGTAGATGAGATTGAGGATTTGGTGCGGGAGAGAGATCACCTCAGGATTAGGGTCAGAGACACAGAGCAGGAGAGGGATCAGGCCATCCAAAGATACATAGAGGCCGAGACAGCTCTGAGGGTAGGGAGGCGGGCAGCAGAGGATGCAGGGGCAGATTATGCATATGTCTTGCGAGCCGGAGAGGAGATTGCCTACTGGAGGGATCTATACTATGCAGTCGTGCCAGCAGATCAGCGGGCTAGGAGCTTCCATAGATCATCGCGCACAGCGACGACTACGGGAGGGTGTCGCAGGAGACAGGCATCCAGCGGTGGGGTCATGGGGCCTCCACCACCACCAGAGAGACAGGGGGATCCTAGGGCGGGACCATCTACAGCTCAGACTCCGTCGAGGCCAGGCGGCTCCGAGGGAGGGAGTTCATCATAGCCTTAGAGGGCTCCCCATTGTATCAGTATTGTACCATTATTATATTGTAGACACCTGCGGGTGATTCTTTTGTAGCCATATGATTCTTTTGACATCATTGTATCATGACACATTTTGATTATATATGAGATGATTCATTTTGCGGCAGCTATATGCATGTGTACCTTATGTGATGAAATGTTCTTATGTGATGCATGTTTTATGATATGGATGCTTATGATATGGATGCAAATATGTACATGATGCAATGCAATATTTTTGTTCTTTTATGTTGTATATGTGATGCATGATGCAAATGTGAATGTATGTAATGCAAATGAATATGATAATGCAAATGATTATTTGTATAATGAAAATGTGAGATGTGCTAACATGTGTTGTATGCAGGATGTGATGCAATTGTGATATCTATATGTATGTATGAAATGCTTATATGTGGTGATGTAGGTGTAACTATATGAAATGCAAATGTTTTTGGTGTGTCATTATACTCAGTCATGTGATAGAGGGCTACGCGGACTCGAGAAGGACAATGGAAGTCAATCAAGAAAGGAGGATGGAAGATAGAAGATATGAACGTGAAAGAGCTTCTTGTGCGTTATCATCATTGAGCTTATTATGGCAGAATAGGTTATGACAATCGAGGCATTTGTTCAGCCCAGAAAGTCATTGTACCTGTTTGCATGGAGATAAGACAGTCACAAACAAGGAATGCCCTAGTTCATACTAGACTCATAGTGTCCTCATATCCTTGGACAAGTCATAGCATTACTAAGAGACAATCCACAGACAGCAAATGCAAATAGGTGATGATACCCCATCCTCGCCTTTCTAGTCAAAGACATCCTGGAGATAGAATCTCTAGTCAGAGACATCCTGGAAAAGCTAAAAGACATGTCACCAAAAGATAAAATCAAAAGAAAACCAAGACTCAACACCAACATCCACTATAGTCCTCAAGTTTAGTGTCTCTTGTCACTTGTTTAAGTCTTATTCGATTGTGGTCACAATGTTCACTTTCACAAAAAGGATAGATAGCACTGAACCATATGTTGTTTGAGTCTGTTGAAAGATTTGATTTTGTTGAAGTTCATTGTTGCTACTGTGTCTCATTTGAAACTGACTGAATCCAAGAAACTGATACTTTATTGGGGAGAAGACGAAACTTTATTGTGGACTGGCGATGCAGATGTTGCTTTATTGCGGATTGTGCACGGATAGACTTGAAGGAAGCTGGAAGAAACTATACTCCTCGAAACATGTGATGTTCTCAGTTCCACACCCATTACTAGACGTAGGAATTGGCCGTAGTCACAGATAGGATCCGATTTATTATGGATGGAAAGGGAATGAAAAGGGAGGGTTATGGATGGCTAACCAATCTTAGGTAGATCAATAACAGGCCATGATGGGAATGGGTAAGTTTATTGGTGAGTGAATTGGTCGTGAGTGTGTGCAAAGTGAAAGGATGAAAGAGAATCCTGAAGGAGAGAGGAGCAAAGTCTCTACGCATGGCGCTGGTGACCCAGTTTTCACCATGGTACTTGCCCAGGGTGCCACCGAAGTGGTTTTCACCATTGGACGAAATTATTTCTCTTTACTTTTTTCGATTTTTCAATGTTTTTTGTGTCACAAGGCGCCTGTTTGCCAGGTTTTCACCAAGTAACGATTTTTTTGTTTTATAGTTTTTTTTGTATTTTTGAAAAAAATTTTGATTTTTTTGTATTTTTGAATTAGGATATTCTGATGAGCTATGTGTAGAACCGGCGAAGGTGCATGCTGTTGATAGGATCCTCCAAGGGTTCACCTTCTGTAGTTGAGAGCTGATATGCCCCAGATCCATATGCTACTGTAATGATGTAAGGACCAAGCCAGTTGGGTTCGAACTTGCCCTTCTTATCTCTGTCTTGCTGATTCTTGGGGTTCTCTCTGAGTACTAAGTCACCTACCTCAAATGCGCGAGGCTTGACTTTGTGATTGTAGCTGTGACTCATTCGTTGTTGGTAAGCCTTGAGATGGTTAAAAGCAGTGTGCCTTCGTTCCTCCAGTAGTTCTAGTTCTTGTAAGCGAGAGACCCTATAGTCTTCATCGTTGATTATGTTTCTCAAGGAGACCCATAAAGAAGGTAACTCGACCTCAATAGGCAAGATGGCTTCAGCGCCGTAAACAAGTGAGTAGGGTGTAGCTCCTGTAGGTGTGCGGACACTTGTGCGGTAGGCCCAAAGTGCAGGATTGAGTTGGACATGCCAGTTACGGCCAGCATCATCGACTGTCTTTTTAAGGATTTTGAGAATTGTTTTATTAGACGCCTCAGCTTGGCCATTACCTTGGAGATAGTATGGTGTGGAGAAATGGTGAGAGATATGGAAGTGCTCACAGAGTTCACAAACATCCTGATTTTTGAAGGGATGCCCGTTATCAGTAATAATGGAAGTAGGAATCCCGTATCGGCAAATGATGTAGTTCAAGATGAAGGTAGTGATTTGTTTCCCAGTAACTTGTGTGAGAGGCACAACTTCAATCCACTTTGTAAAATACTCTGTGGCTGTAATAATGAATTTATGACCGTTGGAAGAAGGAGGGTGAATCTTGCCTATGAGATCGAGTCCCCACTAACAAAAGGGCCAAGGAGATGCAAGTGGTTGTAGTTCCTGTGTTGGTGCATGTATGAGGTCTCCATGAATTTGACACTGCTTACACTTCTTGACAAATTGATATGCATCTTTTTCCATAGTAGGCCAGTAGTATCCAGTCCTGATGAGTTTCTTGGCCAAGGTAGGACCACTAGTATGCAGACCACATATCCCTTCGTGCACTTCTCGTAACGCAATCTGAGCTTTGTCACTCTCTAAACATCTAAAGAGGGTGCCATCTAGACCTCATCGGGAGGATTGGCGAATGAAAGTGCGGCGTTGGTTGTTCGATAGATCGGGAGGTAAGATATTGTCGCGAAGGTATGTGAATATGGAACCATATAACTGGGATTCAGGACCAACAACACATATCATTTCCGTAGGAGTGATCTCATATGAAGGAATCAGCAGGTTGTCTACCAGGAACTCATAGCAGGTCTCATTTTGCGGTAGATCAATGAGCGAAGCAATTGTAGCCATGGCATCAGCAGCATGATTCTGTTCTCTTGGTATCTGCTCAAACTCTATCTTTGCAAAGTGCTATTTCAGATCATCTACCAGTTGTTTGTAAGGCATTAGCTTTTCATCTTTTGTTTGATAATCATCAGTTACTTGACGGATGACCAGTTGAGAATCCCCAAAAACATGAAGCTCTTGGATCTTCCACTGAACTGCAATTCTTAGCCCAGTTGTTAATGCCTCATATTTCGCTATATTGTTGGTGCAAGGAAATGATAAGCGGTATGACTTTGGTATAGAATCACCTTGGGGAGTTATAAAGAGTATACCCGCTCCTGCCCCATGCTGTGTGTATGAGCCGTCAAAGTATAGTTGCCATGGCTTTGCAGGTGATATCGTTAGAATGGACTCATCTGGAAATTCTGACTGTAGAGGAACATCATCTATCATGGGAGCATCTGCCAATTGATCTGCAATTGCTTGTCCTTTTATAGCTTTTCTGTCCACGTATTCAATGTTGAATTCACTCAAGATCATTACCCACTTGGCTAGCCGCCCAGTAAGTGTAGCTTTGTTGAGAAGATATTTTAGTGGATCAATTCTGGCAATCAACCTAGTCTTGTGAGTGAGCATATAATGTCGTAATTTTTGTGAAGCAAAGACCACAGCGAGACATGCACGCTCAATTGGTGTGTAGTTCAGCTCATATCCCACCAATGTGCGACTGATATAGTAGACCGCTTTTTCCTTGCCGTCAGGTATTTGTTGTGCTAGGAGTGTCCCCAGTGCTGTTGGAGTAGCTGATATGTAAAGTAGCAATGGTTGATCTGGAATTGGTGGCATCAAAACTGGCGGGTTCAAAAGATAGTCTTTGAGCGCCTAAAAAGCCTGTTGACAGTTCTCATCCCATTTGAACTTGATGTTTTTATGTAGCAGGTGCTGGAAAGGGTTACACTTATCCGCAAGTTGTGCTATGAATCTTCGTATGGATTGGAGTCTCCCTTGTAAAGACCGAAGTTGACTGATATTCTTGGGTGGCGGCATGTCCAAAATAGCCTTGACCTTTGCTGGATCAGCCTCTATTCCTCTTTTAGACACAATGAATCCTAGGAGCTTCCCGGAGGTTACTCCAAAGACACATTTCTTAGGATTTAGTCTTACGTTGTACTTTTCCAACCGATCAAAAGCGACTGAAAGTATGTCCAAGTGTGTATTTCTATCTATTGATTTAACCAAAAAATCGTCAACATAATCTTCCACAGTTATGTGCATGAGATCATGGAAGATAGTAGTCATAGCTCGTTGATACGTGGCACCTGCATTTTTCAGCCCAAAGGGCATGACATTCCAGTAGAAGGTTCCCCATGGACAAGTAAATGATGTTTTATGTTGATCTTTGGGTGCTATCCTGATTTGATTATATCCAGAAAATCCGTCCATTAAGGATAACATCTCATGGCCTGCTGTGAGATCAACAATTAAATCAATGTTTGGTAATGGGAAATCATCCTTTGGACAAGCCTTGTTGATATCCCTGAAGTCTGTACATATTCGGATGCTGCAATCTGGTTTGCTAACAGGTACTAAGTTGGAAATCCATTCGGGATAATCAATTGGACGTATGAATCCGACATCCAGTAATTTCTCCAACTCTACCTTGACTAATAATGCCACTTGTGGATGCATTTTCCTCAATTTCTGCTTTACTGGTTTTGCCCCCGGTTTGACTGTTAAATGATGCATTACTAAATCTGGGTCTAGTCCAGGCATATCAGCATAAGACCATGCGAAGTTGACTTGTCGTTCCTTAAAGAAGCTTATGAATCTTGCTTTCTCGGCCTCTGTCAATGATTGAGCCAAAAATATGTTATGTGGAACCTCTGTTGTACCAATGTTTGTCTTTATAGTCTCCTCTACCAACATGGATGATTTTTCCTCGTATGATGCTGGGAGAATGTCGAGCCTTCCATCTTCGGGCACCTCAGAGAGGTTTTCACCCTCAGATACGTCCTTTCTTTTTACTTTTTTAGAGTCAGATAGCGCCACATTGTGGTTTTTGCCATAAGACCCTTGTTTTGTTTTTATTTTCACATTTTTGCGACTAGAAGGCTCGACACCCTCACCAAAGTATGCCATGTTATTAAGCTCTATGGCGTATCCTACTTTATGGTCTCCAAGAGGAAGATCATCGTGAATGCCAAGATAATCGACAATAGCTTCGTCATTTTGAAATGTATCAAACTATGCTGGTCCGTCATGATCCCAGTCAATGAGTTGGGGGTGAACGAGGGGAAGGTCTTTAGTGTTTTTAGAGTCCGCAAGGCTAATAGTGAAGATGTGGTTATGTTCAGGTATGTCCAGATAGTCATCGAGGTCGTCAATGGCACTCTCCTCATCAGTTTCGATCGTGAGTGAGTCCAAATTATCATCACTAGTAGCACCCTCTGGGACAGGTGTCCTCATCCTATGTGATCTTGACCTAGGGCCTTGAAACGTCGATTGTGCGGGATCCTTATGGGTCGGTTCTTGACCAACTCTGAATTTCTTGTAAAACTCCTCCTCCTCTATAGGTTCCTCTGGCTCTCTAAATGTCTCGTTGAGCTCATAGTCGCTGGAGGATTTGTCTGAACCCCATTCCCATTCATTGGAATCTGTAGAATAGTCATCTTCTTGTTGAACTTCAGCCACTTTGACTCGCCATATCTATTTTGTTCTTTTATTTTGAATCTTGGGATTTAGAAAACCAAGCCCCTTGGAGCGTTCCCTTCTTGTAGTTAGCTCAGGTTGTAAAGGCTCCATGACACCTTCTTTGCGTAGTCCAAGAGGACTTTTTCCATCATACCCGAATCTTTGCAGAATTTTGAAACCTTTGCCATAGTTCTCACAGGGTATTATAATTTGATCATGTGTATCCTCTTCAGCGTCCTTATATAGCATTTTATATAAATTTTCTTCCTCTAGTTCGCCCCATTTTTGAAAGACGGTAGGATCACATTTGAGTAGCATGAGGAAGATTTGCTTATTAGGATGTGGCCTCCCATATTCCTTGGGGGAGTTCATGACTTGTCGTAAGAACATTGTTTGATTCAGAGTGTATTCTCCCATGCCTTTGTCTTGAAACTTGGCTCTAAGTTCACCTTGTTTGGATGTCGAGGGCTTTAATGACTCAGGATCAATATATGCTGAAGAAGGAGTAGCCTCACGATTGCTGGGAATGATAGTCTCAGTACGTGATCTCAAGTTATTGCAATATATGAATGGATTTGGATCACCATTGACCGTTACCTCGACTCCATTATGAGGAAACTTAATGCATTGGTGGTATGTTGATGGGACTGCCCTCATTTCATGAATCCACGGACGTCCTAGCAATATGTTATACGTGAGGTGTAGATCCAGGACTTGACAAACCACATCCTTTGTGACTGGCCCTATTCTTAGTGGTAAGATGACCGTGCCCTTGGACGAACGCTCTTCATCATCATAAGCCTTAATAGTGATTTGGTTTGTAGAATTCACAGCTTTGTCAGAATATCCCAATTGTCTGATGGTGCTCAATGTACAAATATTAAGACCTGCTCCTCCATCTATCAGGACTTGTTTTATTCGGTGTTTATGTATGAAGGCTTCAATGTGTAGAGGTGCATTATGAGGCTGACTTATGGAGGCATCATCGACTTCTGTGAATGTGAGGGAGTGTGGAATGGATAAATATCCCACCATGGCTTGAAACTGGTCCACGTTCAGATCAGTAGGGATGGCAGTATCTCTCAAGGTTTTATCAAGGATAGCTTTATGTGCAGGAGATATACGTAAGAGCTCAAGAATAGAGATGAGTGCGGGTGTTTTCCCTAATTGCTCTACAAGGTCATACTCAGGCTTGGTTGATGAAAGATTGGTATTCTTAGTAGAGGCACCTGGCAATGTGATCTTACCTCGACGGGTTGTAACATGACATTCGGAGGTAGCTTCGGATGAAGATCCCACACCCTTTAGGACAATTTTAGGTCGCTGAGGAGGATTCTCAGGATTTTTATTTTTGATAGTAATGGTAGAGATATGATTGTCCATTGAGATGTGATTGATGGTAGAATCATAATTGTAAGGTGCTCTAGTATAACTGGCTTGATCATCTGTGACTTTGCCTTTTCCTTTGTCATGTTTTGGGAATGGTTCCTTAAACACCTCATGCTCTTGGTTAGATGAATGTCCCTCAATCTCTATATCTCCTCTATCAATGAGATCTTGCACAATGTTTTTCAATCGATGGCAATTACTTGTCTTGTGACCCTTGCTCTTATGAAATTCGCAAAATTCATCATCATTCCACCAATTCGGTTTTACCTTTGGTTCATATGGAGGAAAATCTGGAACTGTGATCACTTTGTTTGCCACAAGCTTTTTGAATACTGATTCAAGTGGTTCTCCCAATGGAGTATACTTCCTTCGTGGTTTAGCAGCCGTTTGATTGTTCACTTGATTGTTGGTAGAACTTGATCCAGAAAAGACGAACTTTGGTCTTACTGTGTTGGCATCAACAACACCATCATTAACTGTGTTCTTGTTCTTGTTCCAAAATTTTGGTTTGTCCTTTCCTTTGAAGTCCTCTTTGTTTTCTTTGAATAGCTTGATAACTCCTTGTTCAATTAAGACCTTTTCTGTTGCTAGGCCCTTTTCAATGACATCCTTGAATGTAGACAAACAAGCTTTTCTGAGATCATAGCCAATAGCCTTGTTAACATTTTGTGTGAACATCTCCACCATTTGTTTTTGCGGGATCTCACAAGAGCATCTGCTAGCTAGGTTTCTCCATCTCTGTAAGAATGTTGTGAAAGATTCTCCTTCCTTTTGTTTCGTATTGCACAAGGTAGTAACTGAGACATCTGTTTCAATGTTGTAAGAGAAATGTTGAATGAATGCCTCTGCTAAGTCGCCCCATGACTTAATACCGGGAGGTAATTGAGAAAACCATTCCATCGCTTGATCTCCTAAGCTCTGTGGGAATAACCTCATCAAGTATGTTTCTTCTGCCGCTACCTCAATGCAAGCTGTGAAGAATTGTCTTATGTGTGCCTTGGGGTCTCCTCTCCCTCTATATTTGTCAAATTTTGGTGTCACAAAATGTGGAGGAAATGGAGGCATTGGAATGCTCTTATCGAAGGGATAAGGGCATATATCTCTCATAGTGTATGTAGGTTTGGATGTACTCATGTCCTCCACTTTCTTTTGTAGATCTCTAATTTGTTGCTCCAAATTATTTTTGGGAGGAGATTGATTTCTTGTAGCATACCCCATGTTTGTAACACCCATTTGAGGAGGAGCTTGTTGCATGTATGGATGATACTGATCGTAAACATGTCCATATGGAGGTCTATATTGTTGCGACATATATGGAGCACTTGGCATAACTTCTTGTTGAGGAACTCCATATCTGTTTTGTGTGTATAAACCATATTCAACAGGTCTTTCATTTTCCATTGTGTTGCCCCCAATTTTGACATGAGGTCTCCTTGTGTCAAAATTTTGAGGATGTCCTTGAGTATCCACTTGTCTTGATTGATCCATACCTTGAGCATGTGTTTGAGCATAAGGCCTCCATGATGGTCTTTGAATGTAAGTATCATATGTTTGAGCTTGTGTATGTGGGATTGCCTGTTTTTGAAGCAAAACTGATGGTGACTCAGGCATCATATTCGGTCCTCTATTTCCTCCACTATTTGGTCTCCTTTGATCCATGTTGGATTGAGTTTGTTGTGAGGGTCGACTTTCCATAAGTTGAGATAAGTCAAAATCATGCGGTATTTTAGCTCCACTTTGTGCCATCATGTTTAAAAAGTATTGACTATCTCTCCTCATTATCTCTTCAACCAATCTATTGAATTGAGGATCCATTATAGATTCTTGTATGTCTGCTGATAGTATTGAAGAATTGTCAACATTGTCATTGTGTGTAGCATTGTTGTTTATAGCGTTTGCGCTTTCCACATTTGGATTGTTTCTATAAACATTCATGTCTGGTAATGTAGTGTGCTCAGGATTGTAGAATAGATCATTGTCATACTCATAAGAACTCATGTTTGCGGATTCTTGAGCTTCTTTAGCTATTCTCCTATATTTTTGAAGGCGGGTTTCAACCATGAACTAGGTGTTAGACCAAGATGTGAGAGACTAGATGAAAAATGAAAAGAGTATGGAAGACCAAGAGTTGTATGGAGTGTAAATGAATCTTAGGTGTTCTTGCAATGTCCAAAGTGTAAGACCAAGTATGTAAGTAGTAGAGTAGGTGTGACTTCCAAAGAGAGGATAGTTTGTCTTGATGAGGTAAGCTGACCTTGACTCTAAGTAAGACCAAATGAGACCCAAAGGTAAGAAACCTTGATGAGGGACCACTTAGCAAAGTGTAGTTGTATGTAGTGTGTTGACAAAGTATGATGAGGACAAGCAAGTGACCTTTTGACTCAAGTTTAGACAAGTATGAATGTAAAATGAGATGTGAAGCAATGATGGACTATGTGAGACCTTAGAACAGGCTGAATGCTAGATGAAATCTGAAGAGACAACCTAGGAAGCTCAAGTATGCCGAAACTGATTTTCTTTGTTTGCTTGACTGTTAAAATTTTTCAAATCCTGACACAGACGCCTCTGTATACTTCACAGACGCAGTTTTAAGACACAGTCGCTACTCTGTTTGACGCAGACGTGATTCTGAGATTTTCCTGTTGATGTTTGCCGAGACTGTAACAGTTTTTTTTTTTTGCAATTGTGGACACAGACGCGCCTGTATAATTCACAGACGCGATTCCCAGACACAAACGTGTCTCTGTTCGACACAGACGCTGATAAAAACACAGACGCTATTCTGTACTTCACAGATGCGTTTATCCGACACAGATGCGGTTTGAACAAACACAGACGCGTTTCTATAACCTTAGTGCAATCTTTCCTATCTGTGAATTTGTTTTGCTGTGACCAAATCTGATTGTTCAACTGTTTTTCGTGACAAGAGGACACAATGTTGATGACTCAATGTTTGCAGACTGTTTAGACTCCAAAAAGTGTGTTGTTTGATGTAAAAAGTTTTTGCATACACTTGAAGACACAAAAGACACAATGTTTTGCTATTTTGTTTTTGAGTGTTTGAATGTTTAGCATAAGACAAGCACAAATCTTAGGGCTGGCCAAGACAATAGTTGTTGATCCCACATAGGGTTTTACCCCCGAGGCTACGCTATTCAAAGTGGATACTTAGATGCTTGACCTCACTGGCTCCACCCTCGGCACTCACTTCTCGGGTCAGCCAAGCATCAGTCCCCATGAAAACTCCCCATGGTGAACTTTGTATCTCTACTAAGAACCATATGTGTGTGGGCCGCAACCAGAGGTCCGACCTCCTGCCTCAACAACTAGAAGGATTTGGGCATCTAAAACAAAGAGGTGCTAGTAAGGGCATCTGCTCGTGTGGCCATACATGCGGCACTTTCAGCTCTGTAAATACAGAAGGCTCCCAGCCGGTAGGGGTTACGCCCTACAAATGATCAAATAAATTTGATCAAACGGGTTTATGGGGAGACATAGTGTCGGTATGAACTAATCAGCACACGTTATTCATAGTTTTCACCATGAATACATTTGATTATAGTGGTTTGGATGAGGTGGGTTTTCCTCGCTACCACTTGGGTCGTTCTCTTCTCACTAGTAGTCCTAATGACCACACGAGAAGATAGGCCCTCTAAAGAGTAAACAAAAAGAGCCTATTGCTCAAGACACAAAAGACAATGATTCAATTTTAGTGCACCAATTGAAGTGTTTGCTAAGCTATGAAAACAAGGCACACAATAAAAATTACAAAACCCTAGCTAAGGCCCTGCAACAAAATTGTTAGTAGTTTGGGTTGTTTCAAATGATAACCCCTTCCTACAAGCACACAAGTTAGGTAAATTTTAGAAAACCCAAAAAGACTTTGTGAAAAGGGGCCTTCAACAAAAATGTATTTGCCTCCAAAGCAAGCTGCACAAACCAGGTTAGCTAGATCTGCAAAGGTTAGTCGAAAATAAACCAGATCTGAAACCCTAAGTACAAAATCCGAAAACCCGAATCAAAGAAACTTGAAAAATTTGCAAAACAAAAAGCACAGACGCCTTTATACCAGACACAGACGCGTCTGAACTACATAGACACGGTTCTGTAGTTCACAGACGCGATCAAAGGTCACAGACGCGACTCCCGAACACAGACGCGATAAGAGCAGTCACAGACGCGATTAAAATTCTCAGACGCGATTCCAGAAACCTGCAAAAATAAAAATCTGGCAAAAACACAGGCGCGATTCACGATATCACAGACGCTTCTGAAACACAAAAATGCGATCCGAACACTCGCAGACGCGGAAAAAAAACCTAAAATGTCGTCGAAATCGTCCGATCTGCAACTTCAAAAATGCAAAATCTGCAACAAAAACGTTAAATGCAAAGGGACAACAGGTCCCACCGGGCGTGCCAAAATGTTTATGGTGAAAATGGATAACAAATAACAACAATATTGAAAGACTAAAATGGATTCAACCACTAAACCCTAGCCTAACAATGAACAAAGATCCACCATAACATATGAAGATAACCTAAGACAATGCAAAATAACTCAAAATCACAAAGATTATACCATCACATGTCCAATAGGGTTTTGATCTCCATTCTTCCTATCTCCATTGATCTTGTTTGATATGCTTGCTCTCAGATTTTTGTATGCACAAGAGCTCAATAAAGAACGGAATGTGGTTGCAAGTGGAATTCTAGTGTAGCCAAGTTGCATGAAAGATTATTAGCATGTGTTATTAGGGTTTGATAATGAAGAAAGCATCTCCTTAAATAGAGGACCCAATAAGAAATGGAGGGTTAAGATTGAGAGGTGTAAAAAGAGAGGTCGGCTAGGATTAGGGGGTAGGTAAAAGAAATACCAAAATAATGAAAGGGGTAGGTAGTGTAGGAAATAAGAGATGAATGACATGTGTCATGTGTAGAAAAAGATAATGAATTAATTAAATAAATAAAGATCTATTTAATTAATAGAAGAAGTAGGACAATTAAATAAATAAGATATTTATTTAATTTAGGAAAGGGATAATTTAAATAAATAAATGTATTTATTTAAATGAGAAATAAGGCTAGAAGAGGATAAATGAATTAATTAAATAAATAAAGATTTATTTAATTAATAGAAGAATTAGGCTTAGATAGTTAAATAACTAAAATATTTATTTAATTAAACATGACAATTTTGAGTGTCTACAATAGTTACTTGTGAGTTTCATCTCACCGTGGTTTTTTCCATTTCGGTTTCCACGTCAAAATATCTTATGTTATGGTGTTTGTGCTTCTGTGGGTGAATTCATTATTTGCTATTTGGTTTGCATGTGTGCTAACCAGTTTGTTTACTAAACTATTTTACCAGTTTACTGCTAGACTAGTAAAGTGTTTAAGTATAGAGATTTTTGGCATACTAATTGACCCCCCCCTCTTAGTACTCATCAATTGGTATCAGAGCCAACCTTTCTATAAGTTTAACCACTTGGAAAGAGATATGGGGAATACACTATGAGGGAACTTACTCATCAGCTCACTCAGTCTGAGCAAGCCTATGATGATCTTATGGTCAAATATAAGGCCTCTTAAGAAAAAAGGAGAGAACATGCTAAAAAACTGATGGAGCTATCTGAAAATAGTTCTTCTGATGAAGCAGACATGGAAGCCCTAATTCAAGAAGTAGAAAAGCTGAATGAATCCAATTCCAAACTAAGAAAGGAGTTGGAAGGACCGACTATTCTAATGTGCCAAGAGCTTGAGAACTGGAGGAAAGCTGAAGATCTGGTAAAAGACAAAGATCGTGAAATCTTCAAGCTGAAGTAAGAGATCAGTGCCCTAACTTCTCAACTCCATGTGAACAAAGTGGAAAAAGGAAGACATGCAAGGAGAACTGAACATAGCCATCTCTGAGAATGCAAACTTGATAGAATCAAATGTTGCTATTTTCAAAGAACTCTCTGAGTCAAAGGAAATACTTGCTAATTTCAACAAGAGTACTGTTAAGCTAGACAAAAAGTTTGAATCATCCAAACCTATCAAGAATACTGATGGACTTGGTTACTCTAGTCATAAGCAAGGTGAGACCTCTGGTGCAAATACTGAAGCATCGAAGAAGCAATCATCATGCAAAGGTAAAGGTAAGCAAAAGTTCAAACCTGTTTGCTTTAACTATCTTAAAGAAGGACATACAACTAATGTATATAGGAGAAAAGCCTACAATAATTTTCCTTACTTTATAAACAATGTACCTAGATCCAATAGTTCAATGGTAATTGTTATGCATGCAACAAGTTTGGGCATAGAGCATCTGAATGTAGGTCTGTTATGAACAACACTCAAAGATATCCTCAAAGGACTCAAGGAGTTGGTCCGAAACCTTTTGTGAATCAGAATTCCAATCGGTTTAATACCTTTAATCATCAGTCAGGAAGTGGTGGCTATCAAGTGGCAACCAGATGGAGAGCAAACTGTTTGATCTGTCATTGTCATAGTCACACTGCTACAACATGCAGGAGGAAGAACAGTAGCATGAATAATGGACCTTGGAGAGAACCTAGAATGGTCTGCTATCATTTCAACAAACTGGGTCACATTGCCAGATTCTGCAGAACAAGAAAGAACATATCAGATGACATACCGGTCACTTTGGAAGGAAAGATTGATATTGAAACTATTCAAGTGGATATGAACAAAACCTAGAAAAAGAAACCAAAAGTGTTGCAAGAAGAACCAGTTTCTACACCTAGTGTGGAACCCACAGAACTGACAAACTAAGCATCAGAAAAGCTTAGGGGGAGCAAACGGAGAAATACTTCAAACCCCCGGTTTACACTGGTAAAAGACCTTAACCAGTATGTGATACATGTTAGTCAGCAGAAGATCGGAAACGATAAAAGGCAAATTAAGGTTTATGCCCTAATATTGGAGCATTTATTATGGTAGGTGGAGAACCTGTTTAAAAGGAATTTTCAAATCATTTCTCACTTATTATTTTTTGAGCAAAGAATTTTTTCAAGTGTAGAGTGAAGGAAAGCGATTTACACTACGAATCAAAGAATTTATCAAATTCTCAAAGAAGAATCCGAGGCAAACATCTGTTGGAGGAGTGTAGAATGCAAAGCGATATCTCTGCAACCGAAGGAGTGTGTGGAGAAGTTCAAATTGCAAAGCCCTAAATTTTGATTAGCAAAGGTATTTTTCATAATTCTCTGTTTATGATGGCTTCCGCATCTCATGATAGCTCTAGTGCAACTGTTGATTCTATGGATTTCATTCAATGAAAGTCAAAATACAATGCCCTATCTCAGGTACCTGTTGGTGTCATAGTAGAAGAAGGCATTTATGATTACATAGACTGCAAAATTGAAGACCTAGGGTCTCTTATAATCCATTCCTAGCTGAGCTTATTCTACAGAAAGGATAAGAAGATTAAACTGAAATTTAGCATTCTGGAAAAGAAGAAACTTCAAAATGTAGTTTACTTTCTCGAAGAATTTTTGGATGATCACATTTGCATTATTCTAAGTAGGGTACATGGTGACAAGATGTACCTAGAGCGGACGCATGATATCACACCTGAAGTGATTCATGTCGTCACTGGTTTCTACAATACAGGGGAAGTGCCAGCACTAAGGAAGGTCAGCAAGACTGAAATGTCCAAGCTCATCGGTTCAATGAGTGACTGGCATGACCGTCAACTCAATCAAGGATGGTCTGGTCAAGTATGCTTGCATGGTGATAGGTTACTGGCTATTCTCTACTAGCAGAATTAATTCTGTCTCTGCTGCACTGGTAAATGCCACTTACAAGATGATCAAGGAAGATGCATCATTTGATCTATGCACTTGTATGCAAAGACAACTTATGTTGAATCTTAAGTCAATCAAATAGGAGAATGCATTGAGATTTAAGTTCGGACAACTACTGGTTGGTTTTTTCTTTTACTTCGAAGGCTACTTTCCAGGAGTAGGTGACATTCAGTGGTCTGCCGACCAACCGGTGACAAAACAAATCAAGGAGAGCCTACAAGCAGTTGGAACCAGCTATTTGGAAGCACTGAACAAATACTTTGATGATTTCAGATGCAAGATGAGCCAAAGGATAAGGATATCCGGTGACAGTCAAAAAATATGAGGAAGACATCTGCTTCACCATCAAATTGGATGAATGCATATTGGAGGCCATTGAGCCTAGACAGAAAGAAGTAGAACCTATGGGCTATGAAGTAATGAATGATATGTTGGATGGGTATGCTTCTACCCTAATCACCTCACCCCTTGATCCTAAGGAAAAGAGAACTGGCACCTATTTGGAAAGAGTTACACCAGTTGAAGAACCCTCAGAAAAGAAAGGAAAGGTAGTGCCTTCAGCTTCAGCACCGGTTACTGCAGCTAGTCCCAAAGTGACCAAGCAGTCACCAGCTAAGAAGAAACCGGAAGCGGCACCTACAAAAGTCTTTGAAAGGAAGTGGAAGACAAAAAGCAGTACATCAGACTCAGAAGAAACTATGTCAGAACAACCACCTAAAAAGATGACTAGGCAAATGAAGAAAAAGACAAAGAATGAACCGGCATCATCTGCACCAGTAAATATTGATATTTCTTCTTACAAACTTTTGACACATTGTCAAATAACTATAAAGAATATTATGAGAAAAGTGCTAAATGATTTAATTGATTGTTTTGATGACTTCAATGATGAAGAAAAGGAAGAAGTTGAACAGGAAATCATTAAGTATTTGTGTGTTAATGACCGGTCGCCTTCAGAAATTAGATCTGAGACACCAGATTCTTTGTATAATTCTCTAGACAATAAATGGTGCATTGCCATAGAAAAGGAACAAGAAATGAGGGAGGAAATATTTGCTCAACATTTTCCTAATGTATTAAATTCAGAACTTTTCGAAGTTATGAATAAATACAGAGGCCTCTTCTTCATGAGAAGAAGAAGACTCCTGTTACTGGAAGGAAAGGTTCATGAAGTGATCAAAGATACACATAATCATGCTCAAGAAGCTCTTAAGATGCATCAAGTGGCTGAAGCCAACAGAAAAGCTAAGCATGAACCAGAAAATGGCAAACCGGATGAGGTGTATAATAGTGAAGAAGAACCGGTCACTGAACAAATGGACCCCATTGATGTTGATGCCTTAGATGGTGAAAATGTTACTCAGAGCACACCTTCAGAAGGAACAAGATAGGAAAAGAGGGCTGAAGAAGAAAAGAAGCAAAAGGAAGCAGAAAAGAAGAAACAAGCAGATGAAGAAGATAAGAGAAAAGAAGAGGAAAAGAAGAAAGAGGAAGAAGACAAGAGAAAAGAAGAGGAAAATAAGAGAGAGGAAGAGGACAAGAGAAAAGAAGAGGAGAAGAAGAGAAATGAAGAATAAAAGAAGAAACAAGAAGTGGAGAAGAGGAAGAAGGAAGAGGAAAAGAAAGAAGAAGAGAAGTGGAAAGAGGAAGAGAAGAAACAAGAAGAGGAGAAGGGGAAGAAGGAAGAGGAGAAGAAGAAGGATGAAGAAGAGAAGAAGCAAAAAGGTGAAGAGAAGAGACAAGAAGAAGAGAAAAGAAAGAAAGAAGAAGAGGAGTAGAGGAAGGCTAAAGAAGATAAGAAAAAAGCCAAGGACAAGGAAGCAACAGAAAATAGCACACAGGTGGAGACTCCAATGGCAACTGATAGTCAGGCCAAACTGGCTGACATTACCAGTCCTATTGATCTCCAGTCTGCAAATGAATCAGAGCTACTGCAGAGCATTAAGCTTGCTCAAGAGCGATTGGATGCTCTAAGGAGGAAAAAGGAGGAATATTTTATCCAAACTATGGTGGAGACACTTACCAGTTTGATACCCGGTATGAACCTTCTCAGTACCAATTCCTCACTTTCTCAATTGAAGCTCTTATGTACAGTTGTAGAAGATCAAGTGCAAAGCTTGGAAGAGGTCACAGAAGCAAATGCCAAGAAGGAACATCAAAAGGCTCTAGACACTTCCTTGGTGAGAAAATTAATAGAGCTCCAGTCTGATCTTCAGAAGGCATAGAAGGACATTAGACATGCAATGGATGAGGGAAATCTTCTACTCAGCAAGATTTGTCAGCCACATTTATTCTGTGATGATGTGCTCACTCAGAAGGACAAACTGCAAACTGATATGTAGTCATTTATTAGCACCTTCAAGATGCCCTATGACTCCTTCTCCACCTATGGACAAACTATTCACCAGCTTCAACTATAGTCTGCAAGACTAGAGGCAGAGATAAGCAACCGGACATAAAATTTGTAGGAACTTCAACTGGTCCTACTGCCAAGCCTACAAATTCTCCAAAAGTGCTATCTAAATCTTGATGCCCTAACAGTCACTCAAGAAATGAGCACAATAGATGCCATGGAAGAACAGGTCTCCCAGATGCAGACAGAGAAAGAAGTGGCTACATCCCTACTTGAGTCATGGTCCTTATCCATGAAGCAATTTTTGCAGGACTTTAAATCAATTTTTGACAAATTTTACTCTTTATTGTCATAAACACTTATTATTTTAATACTAATGAAATAGGGGTTAGTCTACAATATTTTTGTCATTGTTGGCAAAGGGGGAGAAGTATATAAAATTTTGATGTTTTGATGTATACTTTCATGTTATTTCTATTAAGAAGTAATATACATTGCTTTTTCTGCAAAAGGGATAGTGTATATGCTTAGGGGGAGTAATTTTGATTATGGCATATTCTTTATTGTATAACACTTAGATGTCAAAATTTTCCTAAGTGTTGCCATCAATGCCAAAGGGGGAGATTGTTGGCATTTTTGATGATTATGTTGTGATTGTCATTGATGGACACACTTGCTATGAGATCACTTTTTGTAAGTATTAGTTAAAGCTCAACCGGTATTTGTTCCAACTGGTATGATGTATTATAGCCTTTAGACTATCGGTGTTTTGTAGAAAGTGTTCACCGATCTGAAGCGGTATGAAGACCCCAAGCAGTTCGAGGATCTCAAGCAGCACAACTCATATTTCCCAGTCTTCATTTTTTGTCTAACCGACAACCAGTATTTTTCTTAAACCAGTATTCTCTTTGATCCGATAATACTCTATGATGAGTTACCAACTGACATTTTGTGATGAGTTACCATTCACTGATTGTTTGGCGGTGTCGACACTTTGGCAGTGCTTTTTGTGTCATGTTACCAGATATGTCTAGATGCATTGAACCTAGGAAAATTTATTGTAATCCTATTGGACCGACATGAAATCAAATTCCTTTATAAGGACATCATGTCTAGGGTTTTAGGTTGTTGCTAGGGTTTTATATGGGTGAAGAATTTTTGTAAGTGTGAACATAGAAGAGAAGTTCAGGTCTGTGAGAGAAAGTAGAGTGTGAATGTGTTGAAGACTGAAGTAATGTTGGAATGCATTAGGAACAAGCTATCAAGGATCTAACCAAGCAATCTTTGCTATTTTCTAGATCACTCACTTGTTGATTACTCACATCTTCAATAAGTCTAAAGCCCTTAACCGGGTAGGCCCAAAAAGCTTTTTGTAAATCCTCTAACAAGGTGCTTCACATCTGTGGATCTAAAATCCTCTAGCAAGGTAGTCTTTAATTGGACTTATCTCTTAATAGAGATTGAGATTCCTAATAGAATCTGTTATGGTAAAGAACATTGTATGACCTTAATCGGTCTAGTTCCTATTCCGCAGATAGTTACTTGTGAGTTCATCTCACCGTGGTTTTTCCCATTTGGGTTTCCACATCAAAATATCTTGTGTTATGGTGTTTGTGCTTCTATGGGTGAATGCATTAGTTTCTATTTGGTTTGCATGTGTGCTAACCGATTTGTTTGCTAAACTATTTTACTAGTTTACTACTAGACTAGTAAAGTGTTTAAGTACATAGATTTTTGGCATACTAATTCACCCCCCCCCCCCCCCTCCTCTTAGTACTCATCAGAGTGATGACTTTGAAAATGAGATGAAAAGTGAATTTGAGATGTTTCTGGTAGGAGAGATAAAATTCTTCATAGGTTTGCAAATTCAACAAATGAAGATTGTTTGCAAATTCAACAAATGAAGATTGGTATCTTTATCACCCAGTCCAAATATGTGAAAGAGGTATTGAAGACATTTGGAATGGGAGACTGTAAACTAGTTGGAACACCAATGGTTATAGGTTGTAAACTGTCTAAGGATGATGATGCTACATCTGGGGATGAAAAGGAGTACATGTCTATGATAGGGAAACTGTATTATGTTGTTCAAAGCAAACTGGATATTTCTCATGTAGTTGGATTAGTCTCCAAATTTTAGAAGAACCCGAAGGAGACACACATTGTAGCAACTGAAAGGATATTCAGATATCTGAAAGGTACTATTGATTATAGATTATGGTATCCATATGCAGGTAAATTTGATTTGAAAGTCTATACAAATGTAGATTGGACAAGAAACGATGATGACAGGAAGAGTACAACCGGAGGTGATCCTGGAGCAGCAAGAAGCAAATTTGTATATCACAATCAACTACTAAAGATGAATTTGTTGCAGCATATATGAATTGTACCTAGGCAATTTGGATGAAACACATTCTAGAAGGTTTTAAGTTGAAAATCTTAGAACCGGTAAGGATTTTCTGTGATAACACCGGTGCAATACATATTTTAAAGAACCCAATGTTACATGCTAGAACCAAGCATATAGAGCTGAAATATCATTTCTTGAGAGAGAAAGTACATTCTAAAGATGTGTTACTGGAGCATGTATCTACTAAGGAGCAACTAGTGGATATCTTTAGTAAACCTTTGCCTAAAGCTACTTTTGAGTATCTTAGAGGTCAGCTATGGGTTGTGCCCTACATGAGATCAGTTAAGATGATGTGGAAGACATCAGTCCCAAAGCTTATTGAAGATCTTGAAGCAGGACTCATGTAGATTGGAGCTTCTCCACAAGGGGAGCAACTAGTTAAAAAATAGTGAAGTATGACATTGTATGTTTTACTTTCACTTTGGCATTATTGCTAAAGGGGGAGAAGAACTATAGCCAGTTACTAGCTGAAGACATGGAGACTTAGTTGAAGGAGAGTACATGAAAAATATAAACCAAGGTTCCTATACCTGTGTATGCACATTATTCTCAATCATCACAATCAAAGGGTATTGATATTTGTATTGCCATCAATGCCAAAGGGGTAGATTGTTGGCATTTGCATGAAGATTGCATTAATGAAGTATATGTATTGTCACTGATATCAATTGTAACCAGTAATGGATTTGTATTGCAACCGGTAGTGATTTAGTAATGCAACCGGTAGTTGAGTAGTGAAGGAAACCGGTATTACTATTGAAGCAGTGAGATCAACTAGTAACCCTAACCTGTTGATATGCCAAACCCCAACCGATGGAGCTTGGTAAATCAGTTGTGTTGATCTATGATAGAATGGTGATCGAAGATGATTATGCCATGTATGCATGGTGCACGTGATGAGTTTCAAACTAGTTTTGGCATGTAGAGATAACTATTTTATCTTGAGAATGACCGAGTGCATTGCATGAAGTGGAAACCGTGTGATGAGTTACAAGATCCTATGTGCAGTGATCCAGGAGTGGTCGAGGTTGTCTTGGAAAATGTGTAGATGATTACTATGTAATCCAATGGTCATGTTTGAATTGATTTGTTTGTAATCTCTATGAGATCTTAGGTTTTGTGATGTGTTACCAACCTATTGTTTTTATTATAAGGTTGATGAGTTGTTTTGTAGTAGTGTTGGCAATTTTGGTTAATTGTTAGTGTGATTGATTGCCAAACCAGAAGGAGTATCTGTAGAATGAGTGAAGGCATATAGGAGTATAAAAATGATCTGATCAAGCAGAGTAGTGCTATTACTAGATCAGAAAACCTTGTTGTTCTCTAACAATTACAATAGCTAAATCCCTTAACTAGGTAAGTTTTAATAGGCTTAGTGTTTTCTAAATTCTCTAACCAGGTGATCCATTAGCTTGGATTTGAAATCCTCTATCGAGGTTACTCCTAACAGGGTATTTCCTTTAACAGGGTATTGTAGTCTATTCCTCAACTAGGTGGTCCTTAACTGGATTTGTTCCTAACATGACATTTTTGTAAAGCTTCTAACAAGGCTTGTCTCCAAACAAGGCTAACTTCAAAAGAGTTCAGAATACTTGTGGGTATTCATCCGCACCGTGGTTTTTCCCATTTGGGTTTCCACGTCAAAAATCATTGTGTCAAGTGGCGAATGGTTTGTGTGGTTATGTTTTGATATGGTTAATTTGTTTAATTGGTAAAGCCACTTAGATGTGTTAAGATAACCACAAGTGATTCGAAATGTGCTATTACTAATCTTAGTAAAGTGGTTTGATGTTTTGGTTAAATGGTTTGAGAGTTTTTAGATTTGTTACACAGTTATATTGGTATTCTTGTTAACAGGTAAACTTGACAGTGCAGTTGCAGTTTATAGTGCAGTGTTGAACCAATTAGTTCAGTGATTGATTTATGAGATGGGTTTGAGTTTGGTGAAAGTTTAGTTTTTTTTCTATCTACTAATTCACCCCCCTCTCAGTAGTTGTCCAGATCCCTATTGATTCATCATATCATCATTCACTATAATCAATTCCTTGGTTCTGAGAATATCCTTTACAAACCAATCTAGCTTTTTTCCTCACAACTTGTCCATCTTCTTTAAATTTATTCTTAAAACCCCATTTAGGTCCAATAAAATTCTAATTTTTAGGCCGGGGAACTAAAGTCCATGTGTTATTATTTTCTATCTAATCTAATTCTTCTTCCATAGCTTTCATCCAACATTCATCTTTACAAGCTTCAATTAGTGATGCCAGTTCAACTTGAGAAATTAAACATACCTCATCAACTACCAACCTTCTTCTTGTCATCACTCCTTTGTTTTTGTCTCCAATGATCTGATTTTTTGAATGATTCAACCTTACATACCTAGGAGTCTTTTGATTTTTTGTTTCTCTGCCCTGATCTTTAGTTACTATTGAATTTTATAATATTGTTGGAGTAACTAGTTCAACATTTTATTCCATTGTAGGTGCTACCGGTTTAGTTATGATCATTTCCACTACTGATTCACTCTCATAAGTTTTGATTTGACTTATGTTCTGCTCATCCACCTTGACATTTGTGCTATCCACAATTCTCTGCAATCTTTTGTTATAACATCTATATGATTTGCTTTCATTAATAATAACCAAGAAATGTTCCTTCATCACATCTAGGATCAAACTTTCCAATGGAATGATCTCTTTTGATACAGCATTTACTACCAAAGATTCTGAAATACTTAATTATCAGTGTATGAACAAACTATAACTCATAAGGTGTCTTACCAGTATCTCCTTTGATATGAACTCTATTGAATATGTATACCGTCATGCTTACAACTTCTCTCTAGTAGACATGAGGCCGATTAGCTTCCATCATCATAGTTCTAGCTACATCCAAGATAGTTCTTTTCTTCCTTTCCACAACTCCATTCTGTTGAGGTGTCCGGGTGCAGAAGACCGTCTAATTATCCCATTCTTCTCACAATAGCTATTAAATTGACCGGATGTGAATTCTCCACCCTGATTTGACCTTAAGCATTTAATCTTCAATCCTGTCTCTATCTCAACTCTAGCTTTAAATATTTTAAAATTTTCAAATGCTTCAGACTTCTCTCTTAGAAAAGTAACCCACATCATTCTTGAATAGTCATCAATGATTAGCATGAAATATATATCACCCTGAAAAACTTTCGATTCTAGCAGGACCACACAAATCAGTATGAATAAGATCAAGAACATCATTAGATTTATCTTGCATACTCTTAAAAGAAGTTCTGACTTACTTTCCCATTTGACATTCCTTACATATTGGATTATAGGGTTTTACAATCTTAGGTATATCTCTAACTACCTTAGTAGAACTGATCTTCACAATGCAAGCAAAATTAACATGACACAACCTCTTATGCCATAGCCAACTCTCATCAATTTGTGCAATCAAACATATCTTGTCACCAGAGTTCAAATGAAAGATGTTACCTTTATTTTGTGTACCGGTTGAAATCTCCATTCCAAATCTATTGATAATTTTGCATTTTCCATCCTTGAACTATAACTGAAGTCCCTTATCCACCAATTGTCCTACACTCAAAATATTATGCCTTAAACCTTCAACATAATGAACATTATCAATGTTATCCTTACCATTCAATGATATTGTTCCTCTTCCCTTGATCATGCATGCTTTGTCATCTCCAAATCTAACTAGACCACCATCAAATTATTACAATGATAATAACTTCCTTTTATCTCCAGTCATATGATTTGAACATTCATTGTCCATTACCCATTCATCCTTGTCTTCAATTTTAGCAGCAAGGGCCTTCTGTTCAAGTACTGGATCATCTTCCTTGATAGCCAAAAATACCCATTCCTTTCCATTGCTGGATCCGCTAGTCAAATCTTGTGTCATTTCATCATCAGAATGAGTCACACCTTCCTCATTAGCAAAGTTGTATGATTTATCTTTGTTCCTTCTATAATTATGATTGTTATGATAATCATCATTAGGCCTAAAAGATCTTCTAGCTCTTTCTTCAAATCTTGAATTCCTTTCAGGACATCTAGATGCAAAATGACCTATCTTATTACATGCAAAGCATTTAAAAGGTGATTTTACTTCATACTTACTTCTTGTTGGTCCTTTAGGTACACTTCTAGAAAATAAGGGCTTCAAGTTAGTAAAACTCTTCATCTTCTTTCTTCATATCCTTTAGTTCCTTCGCATATAAATCTTTCCAACCACTCTTGCTAGTAGATGATGTAGATGCATGAAAAGCAGGTTAAGAATTTATAGCTCCAAAAGGTCCAAATTCCTCAAGTTCAAAAGCAGATAACTTCCCAACCAAGGTATCCCTATTAACAGAGGTATTTGCTATAGTTCTCAACTCATTAATTGTAGTAGCCTTCATCTTATAAGCTGGTGGCAAATCTCTTAGTACTTTATAAATTATTTTATCTTCGCTCAAAGATCCACCACAACATTGAATTCTCATAACAATCTCATTAACTCTCTCCATAAAAGCAGTAATCCTTTCATCTTCTTCCATCTTCAGGTTCTCATACCTCACCTGGTAACCATCAAGTTTAGTGATTTTAACAGTAGGGTCACCTTCACCCAAAGTCTCCAATTTGTCTCATATAACCTTTGTAGTTGATTTATCAGTTAGTCACATTATTTGTTGATCAGAAAGTGCACACAAACGGATTCTCTAGCTCTACAATCATTCTCAAGCTCCTTATCCAGGCCTATCAGAGGAGGATTTCTAGATGCTAGATTAAAAGGTGTAACACCTTTCTCAGTGATCTCCCAAATTTCCTTTCCAAGACATCTTAGATGAGTCTCCATCTGAATCTTCCATACCCTATAATTTGCTCCATCAAGCCTAGGAATTTCTCTTCGAAAAACAGTTGTAGATGTATTTGATGAACTTGAACTATTAGATTCCATAGGATCTTTCTCAAGCGGTTAAGCTTCTACAGAGAGGACTAGGCTCTAATACCAATTGTTAGACAACTCAAATAACCAGAGGACAACTAAGAGGGGGGAGGGGGGGTGAATCAATTGTCAACAGATTATAGAACTAAGCATTCAAATCCTTATTACCAGAAAACATAAACTCAATACTAGAATGCATAAACCAAATACCATAATAATTGATATAGCAATTAAACATAAACATAAATCACATAACAATTACTATCCATCCAGAGTACATGACACCAAGATTTATACATGGAAAACTAGGTAAAGGGAAAAAACATGGTGGGAAGCCTACCCACAGTCAAATAATACTTCTATAGTAAGTATGTGATTACAAAATGAGGGGCCTGCACATGCAGGAAGGCCAATAGCCTAGAGCGCATTGCTCATCACAAAAAGGATCCTCACTGACTACAAAATAAATCTAGACTACAATCTGAAAAGAAGAGTGAATTGCAAAGATAAAATCTCCTATGCCTGAGTATAGTTCCAATTAAGCTCAGTACCAGAGGTCTTAAACCTCTCTTACCAACCCAATTCGATCACCTATGATCGACCAAAACTCTTGCATATGATTATAACATTATTCAAACACAAATAATCACATAACCATCCCATAACCATAACCCCATGATCTATAAAGAGATCTTACATGACATATACCAACCTGGGACCTACATAACTAGGTCAGCCACCTAAAAGATAATACAATAAATTCATTGTTGGCATTGTGTTGTCGTTGATATCAATTGATATAGGATGACTAACGGTATGTGAGATGTATGTGCAACACTGTCATTGATGCATACTAGATGTGATGTATTTGATGTCACCTAGCCTAGTAGGCCACTAATAAGGGAGAGAATGTCATTCAGTACAATGACCATTGGAGTCACCGGTACACAAGCCAGTGCTTAACTTGTGTGGAAGATATGGAAAAGAGACCGGTATAATATAAGAACCAGTAAATGATGACATCTGTAAGAGATCATGATGTTGGTTGGTTGATTATGATGACGAGGGGGAATGTTATCTAAATCACATCAACGCTGGAGGTGAAGGATGTACAGGTCACTGGTATGCTGTGTGGATGTCAAAAGGACTCCCATCGGATAAATATGCGGTCACCATTTGAAGAGATGACTAACAATGAATGTGCCCCAACTGGACCACATGTGTCTGCTTGAAGATATTCTTCTCAAATAGGGAAGCCACATTGGTGCATTTCAGGTTGCAGATGACAAGGATCCACTCCCACCAATAAGTGGAGCTTATCTCCTATTATGCATGAAATGCATCATACTCTACTGAGATAAGAGAGAAGAGTAGAAGGTAGGTGACTAAAGGCTCACACCAGATGAACAAGTGAAACACTAAGTTGCCTTATGTGCATGAGATCAGAGATGTGCACTGGATCAGCATGTGAAGACATGATGTGCTATTGGAATAGAGAAGGAAGAGTAAAGAAGTGATGGGTTTGTCACTTTGACAAACCAGTTGAGTTATGGTCCAGGTTGATGATGAAGAAGGAAAGTTTGAGCAACTACAGCTAGAGTGTACAACTGGTATGCAGATCCCTCAGATGGAAACGATTGAAGGTTGATGACATGGTGTAATCAAGGATGCCTACCAGTAAGTATGAGAACCGGTAAGAAAGAAAAAAGGCTAAGTGATGTGCTCCTTCCTAATGAAGATGAGCATATGGTGGATTGATATGATTGGAAACCAGCAAAGGTGTTCCATTGAAAGAGAAGCCAAGAGAAAGGTGATGGAAGACCGGTTAGGGTATAACTGGCAGGGTTAGTGAGCCAGTAGAAGAACCCGATAATGGAGTTGATTGGTTATCCTATCCAGAGCGACACATGTGACCTAGCAAATGTGGATGTAGACAAAGTGGACATGTGGACTTGAAGTGGCATGCATCTATAGGTCGGTGAATGTATTGTCGGTGAGGTAGATGGTGACAGGTTGACATTTATGTTGACTGCGTAATTCACGGGATGCATAGCAGAGATTTGCAGCTCAAGGTCAAACAGATAACAAAGACCTAGGATAGACTATTTGAGCAGATTGAGGTAGGTGAAGGGAACCGTGAAACCATTCTTGGTGATCGACTAGGAAATTAGTTGATAGATTAAAAACGGATTGCTAAATGAGGAAGGCATGTTCTGGAAGTCACGATAATGGCCAGATTGTTTGATAAGTTGTAGTTAATCAATCAAGGAGATCATATTCGATTAGATTTGATTGCGTTTAGGTTTCCTCAGGGTTGAAGAAGAAACCCTAACCACCTGAAGTTTGAATTGGTTTTTGGCCAGAAAACTAGTTTATAAATATGCAAGCCAAAATCGATGAAGGTTGTCGATGAATGAGAGAGTGTTGTTGTTGGTGAGAGAAGAAATCATTCAAGTGCTCAACAAGTATAAGAGGAGAGACTATGTGAGACAATTGGATTGAAGAGTTCAATCGGTAAGAGTGAGGCAACCGATAGTTTGCAAATGAGTCTGTGAGAGGAGGATACCAGTGAGGGAAGAACAGGCAGAGAAGAGTTGTAGAAGACTGTAGAGAAGGAAAGCTAAGAACCGGTAGGAATCAAATGGTAGACATCTAACTAAGTTATCAAGAGTGGTGGTGGAGAGAAGCAATATTAGCAGAGAGAAGAGAGAACCGATAGAGAGCATAATCGACATAGAGAAGAACATAGAAAGAGTAGAACCAACAAAGAAGAAGAAGAGGCTGAACCGGTAAGGTTGCAGCAGGAGATAAGGCTGCAATAGTGAGTGGGTAAGCAAAGAACTGACAGTGAACTAGATAGAAGATCCGGTGAAGATATTTGCAGAAGAGTTACAAAGTTCATTTGTAACAAGGCTACTACCTTTGTAATTTGATTATGTTTATTAAAGATCATTGAGTTGGTGCTCCTTGGTTTGGTGCCCTAAACATTGTAATTAGAGTTTCATTATGAGGCTGGATTGGAGTAGTAGTCTCAAGGAACATTTATCACTGAGGTTTTTCCCATCTTGGTTTTTCCTCCTATATGTTGGTGTTATGTGATGCCCCTTTCATGTGTGATTGCATTTGTGATAGTCTCCCATCTAACCAGTAAGTCTATTTTCTATTACATTTGATAACCGGTATACACACATAGGATAGGTAAAGGGAAAAGTTTGTATACCATTGATTCACCCCCCTCTCAGTGGCACATTATGTCTAACAATTGGTATCTAAGCATAGGTTCCTGGTTGATAAGATTTCTCTAGCTTGGGTAGATTCTAGCCTAAGGACAAAATGGTTTGTTTAGTGTTAATCCTAGCTCTGGTATTTGATGGCTTAAACTATTCCATTTGGAGTTGTAGAATGGAAGTCTACTTGTCCATCCTAGGGTTTGATGTGTGGATGACAGTTGTAAATGGTTTCCCTAGTAAAGTCAGTCCTCCCTCTGATTCAGATGTAGAAAGAAGAAACCAATGTAATAATATAGCAATGAAGGCTATACTCTGTGGGTTATCAGATGATGTGTCCTCATAGGTGGATAGATGCAGATCGACAAAAATCTTATGGGACAAATTGAAGAAGCTCTATGGAAATGAGCCTACCACTGCAGAACCAGTTTGTGAAGAAAAAATGAGAAATGCAACTCATGCATTTGCAGTTGATGAAGACTGATTTGATTGCAGCCACAACAATGATGAAGAAGGAACCCACCTCTTCATGGTTCAAGAATCAAAAGATGAGAGGCACACATCTAAGAATGATCATGCAGATCACTCCTACCGACAAGATGTGTTTGGTAGTGATATTAGTGAAGGTGAAGAAGAAGAGGAAGAAGAAGTTGATCTTGAAGGAGAACTTGCAAATGCACTTGAAGAACTTAGTAGAGTGAGACATGAATACAAGTTAATCAAGAATGTTGCAGTTGTGGAGCAAAACCAGTTGATCAAATGCCTTGAAGAATCTAAGAAATGCATCTTAGAGTTGAAGACTTAACAAGAAGACACCAAGGAGTGTTGGTGTAAGGATCTAGCATCTGAACAAGAGGCAAAAGATAAAGAATATCAGTAGCTGGTTGGAGAAATGGAGATTCACCGAAATGACCTTGAGAAATGTCAGGATGAGCTCAAAGTGAGAATCTAGTTTGATGGCAACAGTGATGCCTTGGACAAAATGTGAAAAAGAAAAAGCTTGCCAAGGACACTGGAGGATTAGGAAGTGGTGCTGGTGAATGCTCCAACAACAATAATGTCCCCCACAATGATATTTTGTTTATCTCCTCTAATGGAGATAACAAGGGACAAACCTTCATAGTTAGAAATGATCCCCAAAAAAATGTTGATCTAACCACAACCGGTGAAGACATGCAGACAAGGATGAAGAACGATGTTGCAAGAAGGAGGACCAATGTAGATCCCAAAGGAAAAGGGAAGATGGGAGAAGACAACTTCACTGGAACCAAGAACATGAGAAGAAAACAAAGAAGACCTCCTATTGGTAGAGGACAAGGTAATGCCACCGCCCACAAGATAAAACTAGTGTGGGAAAAGAAGAGATCAGATGAAAGTACTATAGAGTGTGGACAATCTAGGATCCATCCCCAGAGAAGTAGAAAGGGAGATGCCAAAATGGTAAGATCTCCCCATGCATGGTAGATAAGTTTGTAAGTTATAAACCTTCCTTCTCTGGTTATTTATTTGCATGTAATGTTCATGGCCATAGGGAAGAAGAATGTAGAAAGAGATCTAGAAGGAACAATCTAGGATCTCATAGGTATCATGCATATGAGAAAAATGTATCAAGGAGTAGAAACATGCATAATTCCTCTCCCAGTTATGCAAATAGTGTTTGTTATAACTGCAATGGATCTATGGTAACTAGAGGAACAACCATGCTCAGTATAGTAGAAGTTATAGAAGATGTGAGAAACAGAGACCTACATGGAACGAAAGGAGAAATATCCCTGCAGCATCAAGAGGTCCACCGATTTTGGTTTCCAATCATAGCAACATGACTAGAAGAACATGGTCTAATCGGTATGTTAAAAGGTTCCCCAATCATGAGATTGGCATGTATATTGTGTGATACTATAGCACTGCTTCCGGTTATGTTGCAGAATCCGGTAGAGAAAGGACCAGTCAACAAAAGAAGGTAAGACCTACTCCCAAGATTAAAAATAGGAAGAACAAAATGTTGTTGATATGAAGGAAGAAAATGAGAAGACAAGTGTGTGTTGTGGCTACCTTGACTACACACCTATAGATCAGAGATGGTTCACTTCTACATGTGTCAATGATGGTATGATGAATCAATATAGATCCAAACAACTATTGAGAGGGGGGGGTTGAATCAGTAGATGGAAAATTGACTTAACTTTCACAAATCTCAAAAACATCCTCTCAAGTCAAACTTACAACTAACTGGTTCAAACACTAAACTACAAATTCCACTATTACTGTCAAGTATACCGGTTGACTATCATAGAAGAATAAAAGTATAACAACTCTATAACTCTCAAAACCTTTTAACAAAAACATTCAAATACTTTACTAACAATAGTAAAAGCACATTTCAGATTACTATCAGTCATCTTATCATATCTGATTGGATTTAGCAGCTAAGCAAATTAACCATAGCAAACATAACCACAAAAATATTCACCACTTGACACAATGATTTTGATGTGGAAATTCAAATGGGAAAAACCATGGTGGGGATGAATACCCACAAGTATTCTGAACTCTTCTAAAGTTTGCCCTATTAGGAGCCAATCCTGTTAAAGCTTTACAAAAAGCCCTGTTAGGAACAGATCCTACTAGGGACCACCTAGTTAAGGTATTGATTATAATGCCCTATTACAAGCAATACCCTAATAGGAGTAACCTTGGTAGAGGATTTGAAATCCAAGATAACAGATCACCTAGTTAGAGGATTTAAATAACACAGCCTATTAGAGCTTACTCGATTAAGGAATTTGACTATTGTAATTCTTAGAGAACAAAAGGACTTTGCTAATCTAGTGAATAGCACTACTTTGCTTGATCAGATCCTTTTCATGCTCCTATCTTCCTTCACACATACTATAGATACACCTTCTAGTTTGGCAACTAATCACACTTACACTTAACCAAAATTGCCAACTCTACAACAAAACAACTCATCGACCTTATAAGAAAAACAATAGGTCTGTAACACATCACAAATCTAAGATCTCATAGAGATTACAAAAAAATTGGTTCAATTATGACCATTGGATTACATAGCAATAATTGCACATTGTTCAAGACAATCTCAATCACTCCTTGATGACTGCTTCATTGATCCCTATAACTCATCACACGGTTTCCACTTCATGCAATGTACTCGCTCATTCCAAAGATAAAAAACCATTCTCTATGCACCAAAAATGATTTGAAACTTTTCACATACAATATGCAGATGTGGCATAATCATTACCATTCATCATTTGATCATAAACCAATATAATTGATTCACCAAGCTCCATCGATTAGGGTTTAACACATCAATAGGTAGGGTTACCGGTTGATCTCACTGCTTCTTAAGTAATACAGGTTTCCTTCACTAGCTCACCTACCAGTTGCAAAACAACATCATAACAAAATCATTACTAGTTATAATTGATATCAATGACAACATAATAGTTTATCGATGCAAGCTTCATGTAAATGCCAACAATCTCCTCCTTTAGCATTGATGGCAATACAAATATCAATACCCTTGATTGTGATGTTTGTGTATAGGAATCATGGTTTACATTTTACCATATACTTTCCTTCAACTGAGTGACCATGTCTTCAGCTTGTAACTGGCTATAGATCTTTTCTCTATTAATCATACAATTCTTCTCCCCATAATCATATAGTTCTTCTATCCCTTTGACAACAATGCCAAAGTGAAAGTAAAACATGCAGTGTCATACTTCACTGTTTTGCATCAACAAACTGCAACTTGATGCTCCCCCTGTGGAATAACTCCACTCTACACCAATATTGCTTCAAGATTCTTCAATTAGCTTCGGGACTTATGTATTTTGAATCTACTCAATTGATCTCATATAGGAGTACAACCCCTAGCTGACCTCTAAGATACTCAAAAGTACTCTTAGGTAGAGGTTTAGTAAAGATATCTGCTAACTGCTCCTTAGTAGATACATGCTCCAATAGCACATCTTTACTCTACACTTTCTCTCTCAAGAAATGATATTTCAGCTCAATATGCTTGGTTCTATCATGCAACACCGACTTCTTTAAAGTATTTATTGCACTGGTGTTACCACATAAAATCTTTACTGGATTTGTAATCTTTAGCTCGAATCCTTCTAGATTGTGTTTCATCCAGATTGTCTGGGTATAATTCATATACGCTGCAACATATTCAGCTTCAGTAGTGGACTGTGATATACAACTCTGCTTCTTGCTGCTCCATGATATAACTCTTCCTCCAAAAAAGAATGCACCACCGGTTGTGCTCTTCCTATCATCAACATTACCTACCTAGTCTGCATCTGTATAAACCTTCAAATCAAAGTTACCTACATATGGATACCATAATCCATAGTCAATAGTACCTTTCAAATATCTGAATATCCTTTTAGCTACTATCAAGTGGGTCTCCTTTGGATTCTTTTGAAATTTGTCAACTAAACCAACTGCATGAGCAATATTTGGTTTGTTGTGAACAACATAATGCAGTTTCCCTATCATTGATCTATACTCCTTTTTATCAATAGAACTGACATCATCCTCCTTAGACAATTTACAACCTATAATCATTGGTGTCCCAACTAGTTTACAGTCACTCATTCCAAATGTCTTCAATACCTCTTTCACGTACATAGATAGTGTGATAAAAATACCACTCTTCATCTCCTAAATTTGCAAACCTATGAAGAATTTTATCTCACCTACTAATTTCAAATTCACTTTTCATCTCATTTGCAAAATCATCACTCATGTCATCATTGCCTCCAAATATGATATCATCCACAAACACTTCACTAACCAGTATCTTATCTCCTTCAGATTTGAGATATACATTGGTGTCTTCACTGTTTCTTTAAAAACATATCTTCATCAGGTGTGAATGTAGCCTTTCATACCATGCTCTTGGTGCTTTCTTCAAACCATATAGTGCCTTGTGCATTTTACACACCATATTCTTGCATCAGTCAAAGCATAACCATCTGGCTACTCAATGTATACTTCTACTTCCAATATTCCATTTAGAAATGTTGACTTCCAATCCATCTGATATAATTTGAATCCCTTATATGCTACAAATGCAAGTAGAGTCCTAACACCTTCCAATATGGCAATTGGTGCAAATGTCTCACCATAGTCTTCTCCTTATTCCCGTGCATAACCTTTGCATACCAATCTAGCTTTGATTTTGACTACTACTCCATCTTCATTCAGTTTATTCCTGAATACCCATTTAGTACCTATCACATTTTTATTCATCGGTCTAGGTACTAGGGTCCATGTATTGTTCTTCTCAATCTGGTCAAGCTCCTCTTCCCTAGCTTTAATCCAATGATCATCTCCAAATGCTTCCTTAGCAGTTCTAGGCTCAATGGTGGATATCATGCAAGACTTCTCTCTAATTCTTCTTCTAGTAATTACTCCAACATCTTTATCTCCAATAATCTTGTAAGGATTATGATTGACTCTCACATACCTTAGAATAACATGATTAGTATCTTCAAGTTCTTCCTTACTATCATCATCTTCTTCTACAGAATCTACCTGTTCCAGTTGAACTAGTACTACAATATTCACTTCACTATCTTCTAGCTTAACCGGTTCTGGTTTCAAAATCAGAATGTAAGGTTTATCTTCCTTCTTTTCCTTATTGGTTTCTCCTAAAACTTCAGGACACTCATCCACTCGGACAACAACACTCTCAATGATTCTATGTGTCTGGTTGTTATAACATTTGTAGGACTTTCTCTTGGTGGAGTAACCAAGAAATATGCCTTCATCACTTTTAGCCTCAAACTTATTAACATAGTCACCTCTCTTGATAAAACATTTACTGCCAAAAATCTTAAAATAATTGACATTAGGTGATCTACCATACTAGTATTCATAAAGAGTTTTATCCTTACCTCTTGTAATGCCTGCCAAAATACCCTAGAGAAATATAGCTAAATACATACTAATTTTATTTTATTTATTTTTTACAATACAATACATAACATCACTTAAGCAATGCAGTGAGTACACAACAACATTTAAGTGTTACGAACATAGACTAATTCACTCAAGCTAATCAAACAATTAAGCAAATGGAATACAATAAATCATTACTACTAACTCCCTAGGGTATCTCACAGCCATTACTTAATCCACCTACATATACAATAAGCATTTACTTTCTTCTAGATCAATACCTCACAATCTTAATCATTATACATACAAAGGTACAACATAGAAATACCTAACACTCATGATATGCAACCTACTTAATCTTTCATTTAATATGAGATTCTATATTTCAATGCATAATTTTTTCCCTTTTCTATTAGGTTCATTTTATACACCAAGTCCAAATGTTCCTATTACCATTAACCAACCTCTGACTATAAACATCACCATACACATATGACCAAGATTAACCCTTATATTATATTAAAACAGTTTCCATTTACGATTAACTTCCACATAAACATTTATGATTCTATGCTCCTAGAATTCTTATTACTTCATCATGATTCCCAAAGTACAAAAGGCAATAATAACAAAGTCTTCCTAAACATTTAACCCATAGCTCATTTAATACTCCTAAAATCTCTTACTCTATATCAATTAACCAACAATCATCTCATTACAAATCAGGTAACTACACAAATTCATCTCAACACAACTAAGATACAATATCCTAATTCCATAACAACTAATAGCATCCACCAAATGGAGATATAATCTTAAACCATAACACAAAATACATTCTAATCCTTTCCTAAAAGAAAAGCATTCATTTTACCGCCTACCCTACACTTATTAGTAATTACCATTAATAAGATTAGTAATTCATTCATTAAGATCATCCATACAATATTTTCATAAGGAACATTCAAATACTTCCCAAGCATTATAAGATTTCAATCCAACCATTAGATCACTATCTACAAAGTATGATACTATAATCTCAAATTCTTTAATCAACAAACATAAACATGTCCTAAGATATCTTCCAATATTATTCATACTCATACATCCTATCAAGACATAACGTTTCTTCTACTTCAATCGTTAGTTAAAGACATCATTTCAAGACTAATACAATTATCATAACATTTACATCATTTCCTTTTAACATGGCTCATCAAGAATACAAAATGCATCATTTAGTTCTGAACCACAATACTTATCCACATCTCATGCATCCATTTCATTTAATATAAATGTGTTACAATACAACTCAAGGTTCATCATTACAATCATATACCTTAACCAAAATCTATTACTATAACTAGAACAACATAATCATTTCTCTTAAGCATGATATCTTTTACAACCATTACATAAGAATTTCATTACATAAATCAATCACCATTTACATTCTTGCTGCAATTATTATCCATGAACTATCTGAAGAAGCATCCTCATCCATGCAAGAAGAATCCATAGATAGGAACATCCCAATGGTTTAAAAGCACCAACCACCCGACCATGTGGAACCAAAGGAACCACCACCCATGCTAGGAGATGACACAAGGTCCCAACACACACTCTACATCTAGGCTGACACTCAAAACCAAAGAGGCTAACCAACACAAGGACACTCAAGCAATAACCAATCACAAGATAGCACAAATAGAAAACTCCTAGAAGCGCACAAATCTACAAGGCATCAATACATCTCAAGCAAGGACACACATAGGAGCGAAGTGTCATCACATGCTATCCTCGTCCATAATATTGCCAAAACACAACTCTTCATGGTATAACCCCAATAGAAATGTGGAGCCATTTCTACCCATGAGAGAATTGAGAGAGATCTGACTTACCATCTTCACGGCCTTCTCATGCTTATCATAAAATATCCTCCCTAGGAATTAGCCATGGGGCTCAAACTATTAATTATCTTGTTTAAATGAGATCTAATTACCCATTCCAATTAATTCATTATTAATGTTATCACTTATTTAAAACAAAGGAAAACCCCCATGTGCCCTGGCAGTCTAGACTTCATGCATCCTTACTAGGAATCCTCATCAAAGCCTATCTCTCATGACTCCGGTCATCACATGAAAGCCCACTCCTCCAACCATGCTCCAAAACAACAATAGAAAAGAGGCTCCAATTCAAATTCCAAGAAAAGATCCATAACTTCATCATGCAACCCAGAACACATAAAACATACAAGGAAAACCATAGCTAAAGAGCGCAAAGGGCTTAAATCCATTAAAAAACAAATATGAGCCTCAATGTGGAAATCCATAGCATATAAGAAAATATTACATCAATAAAATATATCAATTATGTTGTCTCCACAACTATATCACCTTGTTGTCTCCATAGCATTAACATCTTGTTGTCTTTACAGCAATAACACCTTTCTATTGCAACATCTCAATATAAGAAAAGACTCAAATCTTCAACAATAAATAAGCCAAGAATGTTTCAGCATATAAAACATAAAATCGCATCAAACTGATAAATAACAGTAGCTGGAAAATGTCTGTAAAAATCCTAAAAAAGCCTCTGGAATGAAACAAAAGTCAAAAATCCAAAACTGACTGGGAAAACATTGAAAAACACCAAAACAGGCAGAACAATGCTTTCACATTGAAGTTTAGCGCTTTTGCATTACAGGTTAGCATCTGTTTTTAATAGTTTAGTGCCTATGCAGTTAAAGACAACGTTTTTGCCCAAAAGACAACACAAATGCAATGAAGGACATCACAAATACATGAAAGGACATCACAAATGAATGAAAGGAAAATGCAAATGCAATAAAGGATAGTGTCAATACATGAAAGGACAATGCATATGCAACAAAGGACAACACATATGCAGAATCAACCCTTTTGCATAAAATAGACGGAAAGGCACAGAACTTTCGGCAAAGCTTAAAAATTAAACTTGAAAATATTAAGCTTCAAAAAGTATATACATAGAGTCGACCGGAACAATAGATTTAAAGGGCATAAATGAAATAAATAATAAACACTTAAAAACCAAGATTCAATCGAAACTCCATTCATGACATAGACTCATAAAGACACCAAATAAAATCAAGAATATAAATATTTTCCACAAACTATAGAATAAGGTCTTGCAACAGATTTATGAATTCACATATTTCCTTCCATACTATACAAACTATAGATTTATTTTCTAAAGCTCACACATTAAATCTGCAGACACGAAGCATACATGAAAACTGTAAAACAAAATACAAAAGGAGGAATACATCTCCAATCTGCAACTCGTGTGATGGAAGAAGCTGAAGAAGAGCTCCCCAAATCCAAAAGCCAAAACCCTCAAGCTCTAGCAACAATCCAAGCCAAAAACCAAAAGAAAATCTTGCAGAGAGATTTTTGCAAGAAGAAGCCAACCCCAAAAATGTCATAGGAAAGAAAATAAAAAGACAAACATTAACCAAAAACCCTAGCCTCAATCTCGGCCAATCAAAATATTCCAATCTATAATATATTTTACCAACCCCACCATATAATATAATTTTACCTCCCTTTTCAAATTCAACCAATAAGAGAATAGGGTAGGTAAGATAAATATAAATCATGTTTTTACAATTAGGTGGGAACATTTTATTATTTTATTTTAAAGTGTGTTTATACAACCCACTTAATGTAAAAGTCAAACTAATAAATAAAACATGAGCCACCATTAAATAAATTAAATTGGGAAAATAAATTAAATAAACCAAAGGCTCATAAATGAATGAAAGAACCAGATAAACATTAATTACCAAATAAATATTAAACCATAGATGATTAAATAAATAAATAAATACCAATAAAAGGTCAATTCACAAATAAATATAAAACCACAACACAAGCTAAACAATAAATATTAAATAAATATTAAATCATCATTAAAATAAATAAATATTTAAATATCAAATAATTAAATACCCAAAAGGGCAAGAATCCAATAAATTAAATTAAACATTAGATAGTCAAATAATCAAATCACCATTAATCAAAATAATTAAAATAAACATTATTAACTATTTAATCTCTTATCAATAATCAAATAATCAATCTCGACATATTGGAATTAACCAACCAATACCAACATACTCCCAACACAGAAGAAGCCAAGCTTACTAACTGACATGGCGACTTGTGCCAAGATGCTATGACTCACAGTGAACAACTTAGACCTAGAGTGTGTGAGCAGAACCTGTGTCAACTCAGAACCACATACCATTAGGATTTAAAGACACGCTCAGACTGATGGAGCCAAGTGGAGTCAATGTCTAGTACCTGCAAATCTTCTATGCACAAAGAAATGATACGACATATGCATATATATATTATAATAGGTAAGGGTTTGAGAATCACAACGACACATCCCACTCGCAATGAGTGATGTGGCATTGTCTCTATCCTGAAGACAGACATACAACAATCAAACACACCATAAGCTCAACTCATCATAGATAATCATTAAATATGGTCAGTACATAAAACATCATCAAGTGCATGATTAGTATAATTCATGATTATAGTACAACATGCAAAATCCATCAGCACTTATGCTCCTCAAATCACATGATCAATATAGTCTTTTGATAATCAATCACATAATAATTATATAGTGTCTAATAAATCACATGATCAATAATGATAGTATCAACATCATATAAATCATCTGAAACAGCATATGTCCAATAATGTCTATCATACATAAATTAAAATTCAACTCTAGTCAAAACATGTCAAGTCAATGGTGGACACTACATCCCCCCCCCCCTTAGAATCGACTTACTCCTGGAAGTCGTAAGAGTTAGGGTGACAACTAGCACACATAAATCAAAAACTTCCTTTTAACACAAACATATTATAATATTTTCTAACTCCAAGAAAGATAATGACAACTAAATTTCCTTTTTATGCTTCAATTATTCGAAATAAACACGTTACACAAGAGGTAAATGAAGTACTAACTGCTATTAATTATGATATGTACACTAAATTGTTAAAATATTTACAAGGGAACTTCATCTTAACCATACTTGCAATACAAAACTATAACTTTAGTCACTGAGTTAAGCATCAATAAGAAGAAATCACTATATTTCACACCAATATTCTTAGTAACACTCCTTCAACATCTAGTTGCATGCAAATAGAGATATTATATATATATATATATATATATATATATATACACACACAATATCTTACACATATGTACCTATTATATTATTGAACAAATCACGTCATAAGCCTAAATGAGGGAAAATTTCTCAGAACTAAGCTTCCTCAAATTAAATGTACTCAAGACATCACACAATAACCCAACATATATAACCTATTTATTTAAAAGAACAAATTTCATGGCATTCAAATGTCCTAATTTCCACCATGCTTACACTGCACTACACTTTATACAAACATTAGATGCAATCCTTATCCAATCAAATCATTCAAAAGACATCCTTAATCTATTATGTGTACACAAAGATTTTGAAGGCAAGAAATTGGCAATTTTCTTTTATTCAACTATTCCATAAATTCCAGACTTCACAATTCCAAGGCTTTTCTATCTACTATAAAATCCAAAAAGTTACCAATAAATTTCATCTTATGACCACTTTTCATTTACTCAGCTAATAAAAATATTATCTAATTTTTTTCTCAGTCTAGTGCACTTTTCTGTGATGTCCTCCTTCACACATACTATCAAAGGTTTCAAATGAACATGATAGAGACAACACTGGCTCAAGATTTGGGCCAACAATACATCGACACTCAGAATGACCACCAGAGACAACAAAATAGGAGGTCAAAGGAGATATCCTCAAATCAATTCATTAAATTAAAAGAGAAGAAAAGTTTCTGGTGAAATCAATCAAGAAATTTAAGTGTGACAAGTATGACCACAAGGGTAAAATAAAAGAAAGAAGAACTCAGTGTTCATCCGAAAGGTAAATAAATCTCAAAAATATACATTAATCCTAATGACACTTCACACAAATCATAAATTAAATCAAGGCAAAATAAACAACTCACCCAACCCAAATCATGAGGTGACCAATATTAGTCACACCAAAGGGAGTAACTGCTACACAACATCCAAGGGTGAAATGCCTTGAATGTGTTAAACAGTGCACACCATATTTAATGCAATTCAATATTTTTGAAAATCTAGGCAATTATCCTTTATGAAAGTTGACATAAGTAGGAAGAGATAAAGCAACTATGCACTCACACATGCCCAAGGAATATACTCATACCATGACTAATGTTCAAGATATCTTATCTATACCATGATCATATTCACCAAGTTATAACAAAAACAGAGGTTAGAGCTTCAATTAATCACTTGATAGTAGACTATAACACACATCATTTCCATTAATGCATAACTAATAACCTATAGAAGATTAGAAATTCCTTCATAAGGTCTTTAAGCAATTTAGTCAATCATATATTTAAACAATCAAAGTAGGTCCTATTACAAAAGCCAAAGTTTAATATCAATTTCTACTCTTACCAATAATAAATTTCTGACATACTTCTAGTTATCTAAGTTAAGAATATCTCAGTCCCACTTCCAAAACTTAGTTTTATTTTCATCTAATGCCACTTAAATTCCAAGAATACATGCAAGATTCTATTTAAACTCACTTCCTATTATTACTTGATTACTATCATTCATAGACTATCTATTTTTGACGTTTCAAGACAAATTTGACATTTAGAATCCCAACAAAATTCCATATAGCTAACTATCATTTTATATCATTAGAATTCGTTAAGGAAGCACTTCTTAAAATTCAAATAAGGCAATGATATGCTAACCTTTCTTAATTTATCCATCTAGTTAAGAGAAATATTTATTCAATGCCACACAATTCCTACACAAAGCTAAAACTTTTATCTTGCCAAACCAAATAAAGACACAATGGTATCATTATGATTTCTACATATGCAATGCGCCAATCCTTGCTTCAATAAACATATTTATCTCCTTTAGTTTCATGATACATTTCCTATTTAAATGATGGGAAATTCTTTTTAATCAATTCTTCCCTTTAAAGAACAAGGATCATGAATGCAATACCTAAATTTCATACTTCAATGCAAATTAATTTCATCTAATCTTTCCTTTAACATATATGAGTCATATTCATTGATCATTATCCAATCCTTTTGCTTAATATCAATAAACCCCAAATATTTGGATCTTTTACCCCAAAGAGAGAAGAGGAAGGAAGGGATAGTGCCACACAAATCGATACACATAAATTAATGCAAACTCGGTTTGAATTACCTAGTCATGCCAACAACAACTACCACTTTTAAAGGTATGCAATTTCAGCTTCCATAAGATCTCCTACCAATGCAAGTGCAACTAGAAATCCCAAATCCTTTGATAGCTATGATTTCCTCAAACAATCTTTTATTACATACAAAATCACACATATACCAAAACAACCAATAGTTCTATGGGGTAATTATTACATTACCAACTAACTTCCTTACATTTCACATAGGACATTGAAATAAGGAAAAAGGCATTCCAACTACTTTTATTAAGCACCACATACAATTTCTTCAATTTTCACATCATGATCCATACTAAATTATTCCTAAATGCATAATACGAACACTTCATCTTTCTATGCATAGGAAGATCAACATAACAGGCTAATTTTATGAACATAGCATTAGTTAAGGGAATACACACATTCTTTTCTCATTCTATAACGTAATTAATTGTGTATAAGGAAAGAAACTCTAATCATTCAAGCAAGCACTAGAAATTTATAGAGCAAGTAAGAACATATAGACACTTCTCTTATTCTGGAGACATGCATATGGAATAAATACACACTTTACTTAAAGTTATGATTCCTAGAAGGAATTAGAGAGAAACACAAGGCATAGATATCTAAGATTCCAAAAATTCCAATAACACTTCTTCTAACACAAACCTCGAAGAGTAACTTGATTCAAAGCAACATCAAGGCACATTCGCAAGACTTAAAGCAACATTCTTAACCAGACATCCTAGCATTGCAACTTGGGCTCTGATACCAAATGTAATGCCCACCAAAATACCCTAGAGAAATATAGCTAAATACACACTAATTTAATTTTTATTTTTTTTTACCATACAACACATAACATCATTTAAGCAATGCAGCGAGCACACAACAACATTTAAGTGTTATGAACATAGAATAATTCACTCAAGATAATCAAAAAATTATGCAAGCAGAATACAATAAATCATTACTACTAACTCCCTAGGGTATCTCAAAGCCATTACTTAATCTACCTACATATGCAATAAGCATTTACTTTCTTCTAGATCAATAACTCATAATATTAATCATTATACACACAAAGGTACAACATAGCAATACCTACCACTCATGATATGCAACCTACTTAATCTTTCATTTAATATGAGATTCTATCTTTCAAGTCACAACTTTTTCCCTTTTCCATTAGGTTCATTTTATACACCAAGTCCAAATGTTCCTATTACCATTAACCAACCTCCGACTATAAATATCACCATACACATACCAAGATTAACCCTTATATTATATTAACACAATTTCCATTTACGATTAACTTCCACATAATCATTTATGATTCTATGCTCCTAGCATTCTTATTACTTCATCATGATTCCTAAAGTACATAAAGAAATAATAACAAAGTATTCCTAAACATTTAACCCATAGCTCATTTAATACTCCTAAAATCTCTTACTCTATATCAATTAACCAACAATCATCTCATTACAAATCAGGTAACTACACAAATTAATCTCAACACAACTAAGATACAATATCCTAATTCCATAACAACTAATAGCATCCACCAAATGGAGATATAATCTTAAACCATAACACAAAATACATTCTAATCCTTTCCTAAAAGAAAAGCATTCATTTTATCACCTACCCATACACTTATTAGTAATTACCAATAATAAGATTAGTAATTCATTCATTAAGATCATCCATACAATATTTTCATAAGGAACATTCAATTACATCCCAAGCATTATAAGGTTTCAATCCAGCCATTAGATCACTATCTATGAAGTATGATACTATAATTTCAAATTGTTTAATCACCAAACATAAACATGTCCTAAGATATCTTCCAATATTACTCATAATCATACATCCTATCAAGACATAAAGTTTCTTCCACTTAAATCATTAGTTAAAGACATTGTTTCAAGACTAATACCATTATCATTATATTTACACCATTTCCTTTTAACGTGGTTCATCAAGAATACAAAATGTATCATTTAGTTCCAAACCACAATACTTATCCACATCTCATGCATCCATTTCATTTAATATATATGCATTAAAATACAACTCAAGGTTCATCATTACAATCATATACCATAACCAAAAGCTATTACTATAACTAGAACAACATAATCATTTCTCTTAAGCATTATATCTTTTACAACCTTTACATAAGAATTTCATTACATAAATCACATCATCATTTACATTCTTGCTGCAATTATTATCCATGAACTATTTGAAGAAGCATCCTCATCCATGCAAGAAGAATCCAAAGATAAGAACATCACAATGGTTTAAAAACACTAACCACCCGACCATGTGGAACCTAAGGAACCACCCCCTGTGCTAGGAGATGACACAAGGTCCCAACACACACTCTACATCTAGGCTCACACTCAAAACCAAAGAGACTAACCAACACAAGGACACTCAAGAAAGAACCAATCACAAGATAGCACAAATAGAAAACTCCTAGAGGCGCTCAAATCTGCAAGGCATAATACATCTCAAGAAAAGGACACATGTAGGAGCAGAGTGTCATCACATGCTATCCTCCCCCATAATATTGCCAAAACACAACTCTTCACGGCATAACCCCGATAGACATGTGGAGCCATTTCTATCCATGAGAGAATAAAGGGAGATTTGACTTACCATCTTCACGGCCTTCTCATGCTTATCCTAAAACACCCTCCCTAGGAATCAGCCATGAGGCTTGAACTATTAATTATCTTAATTAAATGAGATATAATTAGCCATTCTAATTAATTCATTATTAATGTTATCACTTGTTTAAAACAAAGGAAAACCCCCATGTGCCCTAGCAGTCTAGACTTCATGCATCCTTACTAGGAATCCTCATGAAAGCCTATCTCTCATGACTCTGGTCATCACATGAAAGCCCACTCCCCCTACCATGCTCCAAAAGAACAATAGAAAAGAGGCTCCAATTCAAATTCCAAGAAAAGATCCATAACTTCATCATGCAGTCCAATAACACATTAAACATACAAGGAAAACCATAGCTAAATTGTGCAAAGGGCTTAATTCCATTAAAAAGCAATATGAGCCTCAATGTGGAAATCCATATCATATAAGAAAATATTCCATCAATAAAATATATCAATTATGTTGTCTCCACAGCAATATCACCTTGTTGTCTCCACAACATTAACATCTTGTTGTCTTCACAACAATAACATCTTTCCATTGCAACATCTCAATATAAGAAAAGACTCAAATCTTCAACAATAAATAAGCCAAGAATGTTTCAGCATATAAAACATAAAATCACATCAAACTAATAAATAACAATAGCTGGAAAATGTCTGTAAAAATCCCAAAAGGCCTCTGGAATGAAACGGAACTCGAAAATCCAAAACTGACTGGAGAAATAGTGAAGAACACCAAAACATGCAGAATAGCGCTTTCGCATTGAAGTTTAGTGCTTTTGCATTACAAGTTAGCGGTTGTGTTTAATAGTTTAGCGCCTGTGTAGTTAAAGAAAACGCTTTTGCCCAAAAGATAGCACAAATGCAACGAAGGACAACGCAAATAAATGAAAGGACAACACAAATGAATGAAAGAACATCGCCAATGCAATGAAGGACAATGAAAATACATGAAAGGACAATGTATATGCAACAAAGGATAGCTCATATGCAGAATCAACGCTTTTACATAAAATAGACAGAAAGACACAAAACTTTCGATAGAGCTTAAAAATTAAAATTGAAAACATTAAACTTCGAAAAGTATATACATAGAGTCGCCCAGGACAATAGATTTAAAGGGCATAAATGAAATAAATAATAAACACTTAAAAACCAAGATTCAATCGAAACTCCATTCACGACATAGACTCAAAAAGACACCAAATAAAATCCAGAATATAAATATTTTCCACAAACTATAGAATAAGGTCTTGCAACAAATTTATGCATTCACATATTTCCTTCCATACTATACAAACTATAGATTTATTTTCCAAAGCTCACACATTAAATCTGCAGACACAGAGAATACAGGAAAACTCTAAAACAAAATACAAAAGGAGGAATACATCTCCAACCTACAACCCATATGATGGAAGAAGCTGAAGAAGAGCTCCCCAAATCCAAAGGCCAAAAACCTCAAGCTCCAGCAACAATCCAAGCCAAAAACCAAAAGAAAATCTTGTAGAGATATTTTTACAAGAAGAAACCAACCCCAAAAACTTCACGGGAAAGAAAATAAAAAGACAAACATTAACCAAACACCCTAGCCTCGATCTCGGCCAATCAAAATATTCCAATCTATAATATATTTTACCAACCCCACCATATAATATAATTTTACCTTCCTTTTCAAATTCAACCAATAAGAGAAGAGAGTAGATAAGATAAATATAAATCATGGTTTTACAATTAGGTGGGAACATTTTATTATTTTATTTTAAAGTGTGTTTATAGAACCCACTTAATGTAAAAGTCAAACTAATAAATAAAACGTGAGCCACAACTAAATAAATCAAATGGGGAAAATAAATTAAATAAACCAAAGGCTCATAAATGAATTAAAGAACCAGATAAATATTAATTACCAAATAAATATTAAACCATAGACGATTAAATAAATAAATAAATACCAGTAAAAGGTCAATTCACAAATAAATATAAAACCACAACATAAGCTAAACAATAAATATTAAATCATCATTAAAATAAATAAATATTTAAATATCAAATAATTAAATACCAAAAAGGGCAAGAATCCAACAAATTAAATTAAACATTAGATAGTCAAATAATCAAATCGCTATTAATCAAAATAATTAAAATAAACATTATCAACTATTTAATCTCTTATCAATAATCAAATAATCAATCTCGACATAATGGAATTAACCAACCAATACCAACATACTCCCAACATGGAAGAAAACAAGCTTACTAACTGACATGGCGACTTGCGCCAAGATGATGACGATTCACAGTGAACAACTTAGACCTAGAGTATGTGAGGGGAACCTGTGTCAACTCCGAACCACATACCATTGGGATTTAAAGACATGCTCAGACCTATGGAGCCAGGTGGAGTCGGTGTGTAGTACCTACAAATCTTGTATCCACAAAGAAACGATATGACATATATATATATATATATATATATATATATATATATATATATATATATATATATATATATATATATATATATATATATATATATATATATATATATATATATATATATATATATATATATATATATATATATATATATATATATATATAGTAATAGGCAAGGGTTTGAGAATCACAATGACACATCCCACTCGCAATGAGTGATGTGGCATTGTCTCTATCCCAAAGACAGTCATACAGCAATGAAACACACCATAAGCTCAACTCATCATAGATAATCATTAAATATGGTCAACACATAAAACATCATCAAGTGCATGATTAGTATAATTCATGATTATAGTACAACATGTAAAATCCATCAACACTTATGCTCCTCAAATCATATGATCAATATAGTCTTTCGATAATCAATCACATAATAAGTATATAGTGTCTAATAAATCACACGATCAATAATGATAGTATCAACATCATATAAATCATCTAAAATAGAATATGCCCAATAATGTCTATCATGCATGAATTAAAAGTCAACTCTAGTCAAAACAAGTCAAGTCAAGGGTGGACACTACACCTCTCTTTACCAATATCCAGTTCATAGTGTAGAAAATGGTGTTGACAACTTCTCTCCATAAAGTTTTTGCTACACCTCCTTGTATTAGCATCATTCTAGAAGCTTCAAAAACTGATCAGTTGTTCCTCTCTACAATACCATTTTGATGTGGTGTCCTTGGTGCAGAATGTTGCCTCTTAATTCCATTGTCTTCACAATATCTAGTGAATTCCTCTGAAGTAAATTCACCACCTTGATCAGTCTTCAGACACTTTACCTTCTTACCACTTTCCTTTTCAGCTGAGTCCCTGAATGCCATGAACTTACTAAAGGCTTTTGTTTTGTCCTTCAAGAATGTGACCCACATCATTCTTGAGCAATCTTTTCTAACTGACATTCCTTACATAGAGCATTCACCGGTTTATCCAATTGAGGCAAACCTCTTACCGACTTGGACTTACTGACTTTCACAATGTTATCAAAATTTTTGGTGCCAAAGCCAACTATCATCTACTTTAGCAATTAAACAGTTGTTGACTTTAGGATTCAGGTGAAATAGGTTACCTTTTGTCTACTTGTCAGTTGCAATTAAATCACCTTTTCTCCCATAGACTTTGCACATTCCATTCTTAAATTCCAATAGATAACCTTTGTCATTGAGTTGAGCTACACTCAAAATATTGTAATTTAATCCTTCAACCCATTAGACATCATCTGCACTACTCTTTCCATTAAGAGAAATGGTTCCCTTTCCTTTTACCATGCAGGGTGAGTCATTTCCAAATCTTACAACTTCTCCATCAAATTCCTTCAAAATAAGAAATTTACTCTGGTCACTGGCCATGTGGTGTGAACAACCACTATCTACGATCCAATCATCAGAACTATCCATGTGAGAATCTAAAGCCTTCTGATTAGATGTCTCCTCTTTAATGGCAACAAAGAAAATGTCTTTATTAGCATCTCCATCAGATTCCTCATCAATGATATCCCCATCAACTACAATGAGACAATCTATTTTGCCTTTTCCTTTGTACTTCTTGTACTTCTGACGCTTATGCTTATTGTCACCACTAGGACAGTTAGTTGCAATGTGTCCAATCTTGTTACACGCAAAACACTTCAAAGATGATTTACCTCTGTACTTACTAGTACCTCTGGGCAACCCCTTGGGCAACAATGCTTCAATCTCAATCAGACTGTCTTCATCATCGACTTCTCTGCTCGATCTAGACTCATAACTGTGACTAACATCTCTTCTTTTCCTCATAGGTGGGTTAGAAGCTGAAGCTCTAAATGCAGATTTAGATTTCTGAGCACTACCATCATAACCATTTAATTCAAAGGCAGTAAGTTTACAAATGATGGAGTCCAGAGTTACCTTAGTTTTATCAATAGACTTTAGTTCCTGAATGGCTGCAACTCAAATAGCGTAGACCGGTAGAAGGGTTCTCAACACCTTACTAACCACTATGGCATCTTCCACTTTACCACCAGCACTCTTGATCTCACCAACTATCTCCTTGATTCTCTGACCATACTATTGAACATTCTCACCTTCATCCATCTGCATGTCATCAAATTTACCTCTGAGACTATCTTCTTTGGCAATATTCACATGCTCATCACCACTATAGATTTCCTCAAGTTTCTTCCACACATCATAAGAAGTCTCCAGACCATGGACATCAACATACTCTGAATCAGACAAAGAACTGATAATGTCCTCCAATGCTTGATTATTTTCTTGTTGCTCTTTCTTTTGATCATCGGACATACTCCCACTAGGTGCAACATATTGAGTAACAACATGTTCCCAATATTGAATTCCTAGACTCTTGATATAGATTTTCATCCTATCACTCCATATTTTGTTGTTTTCCTTATTTAACTTTGGACCTTCTTTCTTCATCATGTTCTTCAAGAACCTTTTAAAAAAAACATTCAAATACTTTACTAACAATAGTAAAAGTACATTTCAGATTTCTACCACTGATCTTATCATATCTGAGTGGATTTAGTAGTTAAGCAAACTAACCATAGAAAACATGACCACAAGAAACATTCACCACTTGACACAATCATTTTGATGTGGAAACCCAAATGGGAAAAACCATAGTGGGGATGAATACCCACAAGTGTTCTGAACTTTTTTGAAGTTCGCCCTGTTAGGAGCCAAGCCTGTTAGAGCTTTACAAAAAGTCTTGTTAGGAACAGATCATGTTAGGGACCACCAGGTTAAGGGATTGCTATAATGCCCTATTAGAAGCAATACCTTGTTAGTAGTAACCTCGGTAGAGGATTTTAAATCAAAGCTAATGGATCACCTGGTTAGAGGATTTAGATATCACTAAGCCTGTTAGAGCTTACCTAGTTAAGTATTTTGACTGTTGTAATTGTTAGAGAACAATAGGGGTTTGCTGATCTGGTGAATAGCACTACTCTGCTTGATCAAATCCTTTTCATGCTCCTATCTGCCTTCACACATACTGAAGATCCACCTTCTGGTTTGGCAACCAATCACACTTACACTTGACCAAAATTGCCAACATTACAAAAAAACAACTCATCGACCTTATAAGCAAAAAAACAGGTCAATAACACATCACAAACCTAAGATCTAATAGAGATTACAAACAAATTGGTTCAAGTATGACCGTTGGATTACAAAGAAATCATTGTACATTGTTCAAGACAACCTGGATCGCTTCTTGATCATCGCTTCATCGGTCCTTGTAACTCATCATGTGGTTTCCACTTCATGCAATGTACTCACTCATTCCCAAGATAAAACCGTTATCTCTACACACCAAAACCCATTTGAAACTCTTCATATACAACATGCATATGTGGCATAATCATTACCATTCATCATTTGATCATAAACCAATACAACTGATTCACCAAGCTCCATCGGTTAGGGTTTAACACATCAATAGGTAGGGTTACTGGTTGATCTCACTGCTTCTCAAGTAATACAGGTTTCCTTCACTAGCACACCTACCGGTTGCAAAACAACATCATTACTAGTTATAATTGACATCAATGATAACATAATAGTATATCAATACATTCTTCATGTAAATGCCAAAATTCAATAGATGGCTACTTAACAATTGGCATCAGATGCAAATTAACACAAAATGTTAGGAGTTATAGGAAGGTGCTTCGATAGAGATGATGGACTGGTACAAGAAACCAATATGTGCAGAAGGTTACCGGTATGTATACTAATCAGTAGTACAAGTTATGTGAGACAATGAGGTCCAAGATCATTGCATTAACTCCGGTAGTATGGATTGAGGAGTTTATGTCTCAAGTGGTACTAAAGATGACTTGAATGATAGTTGATGGTCAGGGTGTTGCTTATGTATGCATGCATCCTTTAAGGGCTAACCGGTTTGATTTATTACATGATGATGACATTGTATGGCATTGTGTACATCCAAGATCATGTCATAGGTTGTGATAGATATAATGGAGTTGAAAGATCATTTGATGATCACATTTGCATAGCTCAACTGGTATATGGTGAAGATTGGAGCACTGGTTAGGACTTGACCGATAATGAGGACATGAGAGGTATGACTCAGGGGGAGTTCAAGTGCTTATGAAGAAGAATTAGCATGCTTGAACTTATGGATGTACTGGTTGTATCAACTATAGATGATGAAAATTGTTGTAGGAATACCCAAGAGAATTTCATGATTAAGGATATCTAGGAGATGATGCAGTCTGACCGACGAGTATGATGTATTCATTGACACATGGGCCTTTAATTAGTTTCAGACTTGTATATGCATTAGGGTTCTGGTCTGCATATACACTTGGTTTTTGAGTAATTGGTGTCAGTTGATGGTTAAGTCCTCCATCTCAATAGTTGTGACTTGAGAAGATGTAACAAAGGATGGTTGAAGGAGGAGGAGCCTCTGGATTGAGAAAAAGGGGAGAAAAATATCTGTCAATACCAAATAGATACAAGAAGGAGAGAAACCTTGGCAGTGCCCTTTGCCATTATTGTCAAAGGGGGAGAAACATTTTGTAGTATACTGCATACTACATATATGAGAATCTATGGATCACACAAAGGGGGAGAGCTAATATGTAGTATGTTAGATACTACATGTGTTGACATCAATGCCAAAGGGAGAGATTGTTGACATTTTGTTGTCATTGATGTCAACCGATATAGGATGGCTACTGGTATAAGAGATGTATCTGCAGCACTGTCATTGATGCATACCGGATGTGATGTCTGTGATTTCACCAATCCTAGTAGGCCACCGGTAGAAGAGAATGTCATTCAATACAATGACCATTGGAGTCACCAGTACACAAGTTAGTGATTGACTTGTGTGTAACATATGGACAGGAGACCGGTATGATATAACAACCCGTAAATGATGACATATGTAAGAGAGCATGATGTTGGTTGGTTGATTGTGATGAAGAGGGGGAATGTTATCTAAATCACATCAATATTGGAGGTGAAGGATGTATAGGTCACCGATATGCTGTGTGGATGTGCCCCAATCGGATCACATGTGCCTGTTTGAAGATATGTTGCTCAAACAATGAAGCCACAATGGTGCATTGTAGGTTGCAGATGACAAGGATCCACTCCCACTGGTAAGTGGAGATTATCTCCTATTATGCATGAAATGCATCATAGTCCATTGAGATAAGAGAGAAGAGTAGAAGGCAGGTGATTGAAGGCTCACATTGGATGAATAAATGAAACACTAAGTTGCCTTATGTGCATGAGATCAGGGATGTGTATCGGATCAGCATGTGAAGACATGATGTGCTATCGGGATAGAGAAGGAAGAGTAAAGAAATGATGGGTTTGTCACTTTGACAAACCGGTTGAGATATGGTCTAGGCTAATGATGAAGGAAAAGTTGAGTAGCTACAGATAGAGTGTACAATTGGTATGCAAATGCCTCAGATGGAAACAGTTGAATATTGATGACATGGTGTCATCAAGGATGCCTAACGATAAGTATGAGAACCGGTAAGAAAGAAAAAAGGCTAAGTGATGTGCTCCTTCTTGATGAAGATGACCATATGGTGGATTGATATTATTGGCAACCAGTTAAGTTGTTCCACCAAAAGAGAAGCCAAGAGCAAGGTGATGGCAAACCAGTTAGGGTATAACCGGCAGGGTTAGTGAGCTAGTAGAAGAACCCAATAATGGAGTTGGTCTGTTATCCTATCCAGACCAACACATGTGACCTAGCAAAGGTGGATGCAGACAAAGTGGCCATGTGGAGCTGAAGTGGCATGCATGCATAGGTTGGTGAATGTATTGTCGACAAGGTAGATGGTGATAGGTCAACATTTATGTCGACTGTGTAATTCATGAGATGCATAGTAGAGGTTTGTGGCTCAAGGCCAAATGGACAATAGAGATCCAGGATAGACTATTTGAGAAGATTGAGGTAGGTGAAGGGAACTACAAAACCATTCTTGGTGATCGACAGGGAAATCAACTGACAGATTAAAAGAAGATTGCTAAATGAGGAAGGCATGTTCTGGAAGGCACAACAATGGTAGGATTGATTGATATGTTGCAGCTCATCAATCAAGGTGATTAGATCCGATAAGATCTTATTGGATTTATTTTTCCTTGGGGTCAAATAAGAAACCCTAACCGCCTCAAGTTTGAATTGGTTTTTGGTGGGAAAACTAGTTTATAAATATGCAAGTCAAAATCGATGAAGGTTGGTGTTGAACGAGAGAGTGTTGCTGCTTGTAAGAGAAGAAATCATTCAAGTGCTCAAGGAGTATCAGAGGAGATACTATGTGAGAGAGAATTGGATTGAAGAGTTCAACCGATATGAGTGAGGCAACCGGAAGTCTACAAATGAGTCTGTGAGAGGAGGATACTGGTGAGGGAAGAACAGGCAGAGAAGGCAAGCTGAGAACCGATAGGAATCAGATGGTAGACATCTTACTAAGCTATCAAGAGTGATGGTGGAGAGAAGCAGTGTAGCAGAGAGAAGAGAGAACCAATAGAGAGAAGAATCAACAAAGAGTTGAGCTGATAAAGAGAAGAACTGGCAAAGAAGAAGAAGAGGCTGAACCGGTAAGGTTGCAACAGGAGATAAGGCTGCAACAATGAGTGGGTAAGTAGAGAACTGAAAGTAAACTGGATAGAAGATTTGGTGCTCCTTAGGTTCATGCCCTAAATTAGGGGTTTGTGCCCCTTGGTTTGGTACCCTAAACATTGTAATAAGAGTTTCATTGTGAAGCTGGATTGGAGTAGTAGTCCCCAGGAACATTTCTCACCGAGGTTTTTCCCATCTTGGGTTTTCCTTTCATATGTTGGTGTTATGTGATGTCCCTTTCATGTGTGATTGCATTTGTGATAGTCTCCCATCTAGCTAGTAAGTCTATTTTCTATTACATCTGATAACCGGTATACACACATAGGATAGATAAAGGAAAAAGTGTCTATACCACTGATTCACCCCCCGCTCTTAGTGGTAGATTGTGTCTAACATTCATAAAATAAACCCACAATCCAATGATCAACCAAGTTGGCCTAAGACCAAAACAATATAAACCAATCATAAAATCCCATAGGTAACTCATCAAGAACATCCTCCAACATGTTACATAAACCGGTCCATAACCTAGCTGAATAAGATAGCATTAGGTCCAGACCCAAATGCAACACCACTGATCAACAAAGACATGAACAAGATAACCAACAACATCATGAAAGCCATCTAGAAGTTGCACCAACACCACTTATCACGTGTATGAAAAGATCTTCAACAAAGCTCTGCCTGTAAAACCCTTACTGGTGACCAAAAGGCTTACTAGAACAAATGATAGCATCTGAGTCATCAAATCCCAAACCAACTGATCGTGATACACATCTGAATAGCATGAATGACAGATCCTAATCAATTCCACAAACCAAACCATATCAGAGCATACTAGATCAATATCATAATCCAACAACTCTACCAGAACCAATCAAAAACCAGTAAACAACCAAACAATTGGTGTTTCCATCAATGATAAAACTTCAATGCAACACATAATCAATTCCTCCAAATTTCCAACATGGGAGTCCTTATATTTCACTCCTACCTTTTCTAGAAAGTCTAAGATGCCTAAATTTCATATTTCATATTTTTCTCTTAACACAAATCTTGAAATTGATTGGGCCTCTTTAAACTTCAATCCAATTCCCCCTAAGAGTGAACCCTCTTTTGAACATACACATGAATGCAATGGATAAATTCTTGAATGTGAGCAACAAATTCATGAGAAATCACACTTTCCTTTGTCAACATCTTCTTCTCCATTTTCTTGTAAATGCACACCTTCTCATTCTAACTTTGAGTTACAATGAGAAAATGTGTTGACCATTCTTATAAATTCCAAATTAATATCTTCTCTTTGTCCTAAGTGAAGAAGAAAACATAAACAACATTCTAAAACTTCTTCTTTTTGTAAACATCATCAAACCCATGGCCATTCTACTAATGAGTGTCAAGCTTTGAAAACACAAATAGAACATTACATTGATTCAGGCATGTTAAAAATAACATCTGACAATGAATGGTATATTCATCATGATCATTTAAAATAACATTCAAGTTCCTATTATGTTACTCCTTACTATGCGACATAGTTAACCTACCTATTGGGGGCTCCTTGTCATTCATGGTGGTACAATTTTAGGTGCAATCATACTTATTGAGAAATGTAATAGTCTATTTGTTCTTGTTTCTATGATTGGGGGGGAAAATATTCCTTTTCCTCTTTCTAAGGTTTCACTATTTTCTTTATTGAGTACATTATTCATAAACTTGATGTCCTTTCTTGCATGGAGTTTTCCTTCATGCGAGCGCATGTCTGTTATGTGAGTCAGATCTTCTCCTTGCTTGAAATGGTATGTCCATCTCTCCTCAAAGAAATTTTGTGAATCTTCTTCTTTCTCTCTCTTTGAAAAATACCTTTTCTATTGTGTTATTCATAACTTGATGTGCTTTCTTGAATGGAGTTATCCTTCATGTGAGCACATGTCCATTCCTTGGTTAGGATGTATTCCTTTTTTCAAATGGTGTGTCTCTTATGAGTAGTCTCTCTTTAGAAGTTGTGTAATTCTTCTCATTGTCCTACTCTTCAGGGGAAATGTTCTCTTTCCCTCTCTCTTTCTCTAAGGATCCACTCTTTCCTATGTTGTGGATGGTGTGAGTTTCATTACTTGATGTCATTCCTTGTGTGGAATTGTTGTTGTTCACTCAAGGGTTCTCTCTTATACAAGAGGTTTAAGTCATTTACTACAATATCTTTCACACTTGGTAATGTATATCTATAATAAATTCACCCATACCCATTGGGATAAAAGTGAGTTATCCTTCATCAAGAATCCCTTTCTCCTAGCAATAGGAGGAATGATTGAATTCTTGCTCTCTTCTGTGCTTTATTCTAGAAGATGTTATATTTGTCTAAGACAACTCCTCTTGGAGGTAGATGTCTTTTGAGAAAATATCTCTTCTCCTCCAAGGATCTCCTTTACACTTATAGCAAGATATCTATTTTTCAACTATATTATCCTTTATTGAAGAGTATTCCCTCTCTTGCTTGGATTTATGACATTGTTGCATGATGGATATCTTCTTGGTGTCGAAGGAAGGTATCCTTGTTATAATTTCCTTAAGATATCAACATTAAACTATGTTGACATCTTAAGGGGGGGGCACCCACACCACTCCTTTTATTATATTTATCTCGCACATTGTATCTCTTATATGGTGGATCATTCTCGAAACCAAAGGGCAACCTCTTAGAGAGAGATGTCACCACTTTTCTCTTATATAGTGGGTCATTCTTGGAACCAGAGGGCAACCTCTAAGAGCATGGTGTTCCCACTTTTCTCTTATATAGTGGGTCATTCTCGGACCTAGAGGGTAGCCTCTTAGAGAGAGATGCCACCACTTTTGCCTTATACAGTGGGTCATTCTCTAAATAAGATGTCACCACTTTTCTTTTATATAGTGGGTTATTCTTAGAACAAGATGTCACCACTTTTATTTTATATAGTGGGTCATTCTTAGAATGAGATGTTGCCGCTTTTGTTTTATACAGTGGGTCATTCTCAAAATGAGATGTCGCCACTTTTCCCTTATACAGTGGGTCATTCTCAGAACGAGATGTCGCCACTTTTCTCCTATACAGTGGGTCATTCTTGGAACTAGAGGGAAGCCTCTTAGAGTCAGATGTTGCCACTTTTCTCTTAAACAGTGGGATATTCTTGGAACCAGAGGGCATCCTCTTAGAGCGAGATGTCGCCACTTTCCTAATATTTGTACTATACATCTTCTGTAGGTTATATCATACTCTAGCATAGACTCCTATGAGGTGCTTCAAACCTCACTTGCACACACATGCACGAGGTTGAGTGGAACTAACGGTGTTCTCACCCTCCTCCCTTACATGGATCACCTAGACAGAATCTAGGGGCTAGCTTTCCATGTCCTTTTTTCTCCATGGATCACCTAATTCTAGGGGTGAGATGTACATGGTTCCTTTTGTTCACCTTTTTTCTCATGGATCACCAAAGTGTGTATTCATGTTCTCTCTCTTCTTCCTCTCATGAACTCATAGTTTTACTATTGATGGTTCATGGATGATGTCAACTTTTCTCTTTTATGTGATTATTGGTGTTTATGTGATGACATTTGTCTTTGTGTTTCAATTAGTTGTCGAGACATTTGAGTATCGAGGTCTCTTCAGCTATATGGTTTTGTAAAGCCGAAAATCGCGATCAAACCCTAGTTGCTCTCCCCTCTTCCAACTCCGAGGAGAGAGAAGGGAGGTTACTCTAGGGTTGATGGTTTTCACTTAGGGGAGAGACTTTACATTCAAAAGAGGGGTTGAAACCCACAAGATCCAATCCCACGCAATGCAAGATTGGATGCTAAATGAGTTTCAAGGGTTAAGAAAGCAAGGCTACCCTCTTTTGTAAAGAATGTTGATAGAAGACTTAAGCTAGGAATGCATAGAAAGTGACAAAGATTCGCTTATAAACTGAGATAGGAATACAGTATGAAGCTGCGGACCTGGAATTAGCAGTAAAATGTCGATACGGCGCTGTCCTGCAAATTTGAGCTAAAGTTGTCGAGATGATGGCGCCCGGCGCCACGGTCCTCTGAAAAATCCGCGAAACGAAGGGGGATCTATTCGTCTCTGCACAAGGATTCCAGATCTTCAATTTCAGCCGCATACCTGCAACCTACACACAGAAAAGCGAAGACGATTGGGGGGTTAGGGATTAGGGGTTTGCCTTTAGGTCAAACCCCGGTTTTGGAATTAACCAAGAAATGAGCAAGTGTTGTAAATGTAAATGACTGTAAAACAAGTACTAATACCTTGTTCTAAGGATGTTTGTATCCTTATGTGCGAAGGTTTAGATGTTGTTGTTTGTTGTAGTATGTTGTATGTGATCTCCTCTTCAATGGTTGAATCCTTGTCTTGAATGCAACACTTGGCCGTGAATGGAGACTTAGAAGGAATGCTTGAATGCTTGAATGCTTGAATGCTTGAATGCTTGAGTATATTTTCCATGCCTTTTGCACATATCCTCTTCATATATTTTTTTCTCTCTACCCAAATGAGAGAGAGAAATGTAGTTTATATACTTGTCATTTAGGGCTAATAGACTGATTTTCCCGACCTTAGGCCGACCAGGAAAGTTTATTTTCCAAATTGCAAACAAAAAGACCCGAAGTCCAAAGGAGACCGGGCCCAAAATAGGACCCAGGGACCAGGGCACTGGGCGCTCTGGTCCCACCTCCCGGGACAGCAGGGTGCAAGGAGGTTCAGGCCAGGGTGCAAGAAAATGTAGTTTTCAGTGTCATAATTAGGTTTCAGGGTCTCCATTCAGGTTGCGTGTTGCGTCGCCATCGTGAAGACTGAAATGCAGTCGAAATTGCAAGTGTCACAATTTTAGGACGCTACATTTAGCCCCCACTTTAGCGGGAGTATGTATGCTCATACTTCCGGTAAAGTACAAGGAAACAACATTGAAAGACTTTCACCATGTCAAGGAGGCAAGATACACCAAGCCCCCAGTGGACTAAGGATCTTACGACTTCGATTGACAAAGTAAAAGGGAAGATAATGAGGGAGAACCATGACTGTCAGTAGTAAGGTTCCCTCACTATGAGTCATGCAAAAGGAATACCGAAAATTTTCAAGGCAAAGCTAAGTTCACCAAGAAATTTTCAAGTATCTTGAAAAGGTATAAATGGGATGTATGCCCCCCTACGTTAAAGTGATCGCACACGCCTCACCGGGGGTGATTTCTTTAAGGTAGTGATACATATAAGGAATGAGAAAGGAAAGGAGCACGTTATCACAAGGATTTAGCCCCCAAGTGTGAGATAAGCCCAAGGATAATAGACACAAAACACAAAGCACGAGGTGACTTCGCTTTCCTCGGGGTCAGTATGCTATATGATAATTCATGTATATATATCATATGTATGTATGCATAATTGTTCTTCATTCCCCAATCAAGGAAGGTCACCTAGAAGAAGGGAACACATGTGTCTTTTGAGTCAACATGAGAGAGATCGAGAGATCTCAATGCTTTGCATCGTCCTCAAGTAGACAACACTAAGGACAACAAATAGAAGAATGAGAGTAACATATAGAGGAAGTAACGAAAGAGAGGAGGAGAGAATCTGCTATGCTAATGTAACTAGTCTAGCACGTCATCTACCCCCCGATCTTGTTGATCAATGTTTCGGGAAGGCAGGGAACACGCTAGAGGAGGAACATTCAACACAGCAGATGGAGCTATCACAAGATCCAAACAAGGGCTATGTTCATGTTCCAAGCCACGTTGTTCTTGTCTAGGAGCTAGGATAAGTGCTTTAGAAAATTCATTAGATAAATGGTTATCAATATCAACAAGTTCATATTCACTATCAGAAGCAAGAGGAGCAACATTTTCATCGTGAATAACATTTTCATCTATAGCATCATCAAGATTTATAAAAATAGGGTCTTTAATTCGCACAGGATCAAGACCATCATGTATCTTATGTTTTGGAGATTTTGGAGAAAATGGAATAATGCTTGTTGAAGGTGTTTTTGGAGATTGCAAAGTTTGAGAAGCAGCTGCTTGAGCTCTAAGATGATGCTTTCGTCGGCGTTCACATGCAGAATGATTTCGTCTAGTCTTAGTAGGAAGTGAAGAAGATTGAGGAGGAGGAATGTTCTCATCCTTATTACTTGGGTGTTTAGGTTGTGGTCTCTTAGGCTGGATAATAGGAGAAGAAGAAGGTCTCTTCTCTCTATAAAAAGAAGGAGGAGGAACTGCTCCATATAAAGGAGGAATTTTTGGTTTAGGAAGGAGACCAAGTCCATCATGACGAGGAGGAATAAGTCTACTTTTAGGAAGTTTATTAGATATAGACATAGTCACATCCATAGGGATGGGTTGGGAATCTTCTTGAGGAAAGACATTAGTTTTATCTTTCAAAGGAAGAACTTCCTTCTCAAGAATGATAGGAATATCAAGTTTGGGTGTTCTAGGTTCACTTAAAGATAGAATCATATCTGTTTTCCATTTTTGATAAGATTTGAAAAGATGATCACTTCGCGGAGGAAGAGATTGGAATTGTTTAGGCCAAAAGTAATCAATAGGAATGCTAGAAGTTCTTTCAGCTGGTTTAAAGAGACTATGATTGACAGTAACAACTTCACCATTATGGGAAAATTTCAAACACTTATGAATAGGAGAAGCAATAGCTTTCATGGAAGATAGCCAAGGATAACCAAGCTTCACACGAAATTGTTCAGAAGATGGAATAATAGAAAAGTTCACATCAAGGGATTTGTTATGGACCTCAATAGGAAATGTAATAGAACCAATTGCAGGAGAAGAAAATGCATCAAATAGTTTCACAATCACATCTGTTTTGTCATATATCACTTGATTCAATTGCAAAGTAAAAAGAAATTCTTTAGTAATAACATTAACCATGCACGAAGGATCAATAAGCACTCCACGGCAAGGTGTATTCTTGACTTTTGCAACTATGTATAAAGGACCATCAGGTGCCCTAATGGTTTCACTGGAATGTGATGGAAGGTTCTTTAGGGTTTTCTTGCTGCTCTACGAAGTTAATCACATTCGGAGCCATAGACACAAGACCAGCAGATGAGAGAGAGGAATCATTAGCCTCAATTGCATTAGAGGTATGAGAAGGTAATGGATCAGTGAAAATCTGAAGATTTTGATTAGGAGGAGCTACAGATGTATTGCCTTTATCATTCACTCCAGAAACAGAAATAGTATTATTATCAATCAAATCTTGAATTTTACCCTTTAAAGAAAAACTTTTTTCAGTATCATGCCCAGGCTGATGATGAAATTGACAAAAAGCTTTGTTATCAAAATAAGGTGAAGTAATCTTTGCAGGATCAATTTGCCTTATAGGAGGAAGAGTAAGCACATTTTGTTCCAATAAATTATTCATAATACTATGCAATGATTCATTCAAAGGAGTATACTTTCTTTCTTTCTTGAAAAATTTAGAAATAGGAGGCACACCTGATGCTGCATTCACATTGTTGTTGATGATGTTTTCATCGAATTTGATGGAATCTCCGTTTGGTTTAAACTTCCCAAATGGTTGTTGACTACTATCACCCTTATCACTCGGAGTCATAGGATCTGATTGTTCCATTTGACTCACAGTCAGTTGATAATTGTGAAGAGTTGCACACAACTGTTGGAAAGAAGTAAACTCAGAAAATAGAAGTTTGTCTCGAATATCTTTTTGTAAATTAGAAATAAAGATTCTTTGAATATCATTATCAGGCACTGGAAAAGAAATTTGAGCATACAAATGCTTATATCTACCAATAAAATCAGTCACTTTTTCTTTAACACCTTGTTTACAATGCATTAAATCAATCAAAGTAACTTTAGGACTTATATTGTTTTGAAATTGTTGAATGAAAGCATTTGCAAGTTGTTCGAAAGAAGTAATAGAATAGGAAGGAAACGAGCAATACCATTGTAGGGCTTTGTCTCTTAATGTTCTAGTAAACAGTTTTGCAAGCAACCTTTGGTCATAAGCAAAATCGGTACAAATTGTTTGAAAAGTCTTAACATGTGTTAGAGGATCACCTTTGCCATTATAAAGTTCCAAATGCGGGATTTCAACATGTTTAGGAGGGATAGCTCGAACAATGTCAAGAGAAAGTGGGCTCGCAACATCGAATGTGGGCACACTAAACTTAGATTGATTCATAGAGGCAATTTGTTGCTGTAAAGAAGAGACAGTCTGTGCAAGATTGTTAATGGTCGCTTCAGTCGAAGAGTTCATATTAGATGTGTTAGATTGAGATGGAGGTGTTATGTTATTGAAAGAAGGTAAAGAGTAAGGTGGTGGGACACTATGATAGTTAGTCATAGGAGATGATTGGACAGGAGGAACACTACAAGGAGGAATGGAAGGGTTAAATGAATTGCCCCCTTGCATCATGTTCATTTGTGAAGATGTAATAGGAACACTCATTGAAGGAGTGAATGAAGAAATCGGATTGAATGAAGGAAGAGGGTTAATTGAAGAAGAAGGATTGCCCCCATGACTAGTGATCACAGGAGGAATGTCTTGTGTAGAAGTAGCCATTATGTTTGATGTAAAGGTAGGTATGATAGCAATAGAAGTCATCAAAGGAATAGAATGATTGACTTGAGTAGGAGGTTGTGTATAACCCAAATTTTCAGCACAACTCTTCATAGGCATCACATTCGAATCCACAATGTGTGCAATACCACGCAAAATATCAATTCCATTCTTATCACTTTGAAGCATATGTTTTAGACCCTCAATTAAAGGAAGAGCTTGACTATCAGGATACTCATGAGACATCCATTGGTGAAAATCGTCAAATTGGTTATCCAATTTCGAAAGTTGTTCTTCAGAAACCTCATGGAGAGCTTCTTCATCATTAGGAGGATTAGAGGAATTACCCATGTCCTTGTTAAAAAGGCTATTCAAATTAGGTTCCATCTCCTCGGTAATTAAACCTCGGAAAGACTTAATTCTACGGCTTCGTCTAACGGGAATAGTGTAAGTAGGGCTTATTGTTGTAAAACTCATGCACTAGAGAGAGAGAGAGAGAAAGTTTTGATTTTAGAGGTAGCAATTTTCAGTAAAATCAGCCAATCTTCTGGATTTAAGCTGTTAAATGCAATCACGACAGTCTCCCGAAATTTCAGAAAAAATGTCCGGGACCGTGGCGCTCGGAGTGCAACACGGTCCTTGCAACTTTTTTTGAAATTTGTAGGGATGAAAGGTATGATGATTTTAAAGCTAATCTGAAAAAATTGAGCGATTTTACAATCTGTAGATAGGCCAAATTAAAGTTGCAATCTCAAAATTGAACCCTACCAAGATTGTCTAAAAATGCAAAATTTGAATTTTTGAAAAAGAGAGGGAAACTAAAATTTTGAATTTTATGATTTTAGAGGGAATGTCAAGAGCAATACAAATTTTGAAATTTAAAAATTGACTCAATTTCACGCAAAATTCAATTTTGAAAGCGGAAATTAAAGTTGTTGTAATTAAGCACTTAATTTCAAAAGTCACGAATTGCAAGAATTTGAATAAAGCACTGAAATTTCGAATGAATGCAAATACACTTTTTAGATTTAGGACAGTAAGAACACAATTTTGACACAAAATTTCAGTTTCAATGATTTTTGAATGTTTAGAAGCCTTAATCCAAGCAATCACAAGACCAACTTTGACTGTAATTTTGAAGGTGTTAAAATTGATAAAATCGGCCAAAATTCTGGATTTTAGCAGGAAAATACAGTAAGATCTAGCTCCCAAAATTTCGAAAAAAATGTCGGGGACGATGGCACTCGGAGTGCACACGGTCCTCGCAACTTTTTTCCAAATTTTTCAGGGATGAAAGATATTGTGATTTTATTGCGGAATCCAAAGTTACAGCTGATTTGGAGATGTTTTGATCAGTGAAATTGTCGGACAAAGGTTGAATCAAGAGGGTTTCAAAAATTAGGGTTTTGACACTTAACCACTTAATTTTCAAAATTAAAGCATAGATATGAATTGATAATTTGTAATAGAAGGGCAGATCTGAAACAAGCATTAACATTTAGACATTTCACAAGTTTAATTACTAAAAAGAAATTTTAGGGTTTTTATGCAATCACCTCTAAAATTTTGCAAAAGATCAAACATGGAAATTTAATCAATTTTTTCAGATCTAAGCATGAAAAATCAGAAAGGATGTTCACGTCGGGTTCACCAAAATGTAAAGCGGAAAATCGCGATCGAACCCTAGTTGCTCTCCCCTCTTCCAACTCCAAGGAGAGAGAAGGGAGGTTACTCTAGGGTTGATGGTTTTCACTTAGGGGAGAGACTTTACATTCAAAAGAGGGGTTGAAACCCACAAGATCCAATCCCACGCAATGCAAGATTGGATGCTAAATGAGTTTCAAGGGTTAAGAAAGCAAGGCTACCCTCTTTTGTAAAGAATGTTGATAGAAGACTTAAGCTAGGAATGCATAGAAAGTGACAAAGATTCGCTTATAAACTGAGATAGGAATACAGTATGAAGCTGCGGACTTGGAATTAGCAGTAAAATGTCGATACGGCGCTGTCCTGCAAATTTGAGCGAAAGTTGTCAGGACGATGGCGCCCGGCACCACGATCCTCCGAAAAATCCGCGAAATGAAGGGGGATCTATTCGTCTCTGCACAAGGATTCCAGATCTTCAATTTCAGCTGCGTACCTGCAACCTACACATAGAAAAGAGAAGACGATTGGGGGGTTAGGGATTAGGGGTTTGCCTTTAGGTCAAACCCCGGTTTTGGAATTAACCAAGAAATGAGCAAGTGCTGTAAATGTAAATGACTATAAAACAAGTACTAATACCTTGTTCTAAGGATGTTTGTATCCTTATGTGCGAAGGTTTAGATGTTGTTGTTTGTTGTAGTATGTTGTATGTGATCTCCTCTTCAATGGTTGAATCCTTGTCTTGAATGCAACACTTGGCCTTGAATGGAGACTTAGAAGGAATGCTTGAATGCTTGAATGCTTGAATGCTTGAGTATATTTTCCACGCCTTTTGCACATATCCTCTTCATATATTTTTTTCTCTCTACCCAAATGAGAGAGAGAAATGTAGTTTATATACTTGTCATTTAGGGCTGATAGACTGATTTTCCCGAGCTTAGGCCGACCAGGAAAGTTTATTTTCCAAATTGCAAACAAAAAGACCCGAAGTCCAAAGGAGACCGGGCCCAAAATAGGACCCAGGGACTAGGGCACTGGGCGCCCTGGTCCTGAAGGACCAGGGCGCTGGGCGCTCTGGTCCCACCTCCCGGGACAGCAGGGTGCAAGGAGGTTCAGGCCAGGGTGCAAGAAAATGCAGTTTTCAGCGTCATAATTAGGTTTCGGGGTCTCCATTCAGGTTGCGTGTTGCGTCACCATCGTGAAGACCGAAATGCAATCAAAATTGCAAGTGTCACAATTTTAGGATGCTACAGGTTTGTGGCCTCATATTTTGTTTTTTCGTGTGTTGTTTTGTGCTTTGTCTTATTTTGTTTGTCTTGTTCTTTTTTTCTTGTGTGCTCTTGCATATGTTTGAGTGAGTTAATGTCCTAAGATTGGGGGATTTGTTCCTCAAGATTAGTGATGTCTTATACTCCTTGTGGTATTGCTTTCCATCTCTTATCTTCATATCTCTTTCTTCTACTTTATTGGTAGTATTGGCATAAGCCATACTCCTGCTAAAGTGGGAGATAAATGTAGTGTCATAAAATTGCAACCTTTGCAATTTTTACCGCATTTTAGTGTTGGTGTTTGCATGAAGATTGCATTGATGAGCTTTTATGTTGTCATTGATGTCAATTATAACCAATAATGATGTTGTAATAATATTGTTTTGCAACCGGTAAGTGAGCTTGTGAAGGAAACCGATATTACTAGAGAAGAAGTGAGATCAACCGGTAAACCCTACTTGTTGATATGCTAAACCCTAACCGATGGAGCTTGGTGAATCGGTTGTATTGGTTTATGATTAAATGGTGAGCGGTAATGATTATGCCATGTATGCATATTGTATGAGAATAGTTTCAAATAGTTTTTGGTGTGTAGAGATAATGGTTTTTATCTTGGGAATGAGCAAGTTCATTGCATATAATGGAAACCGCGTGATGAGTTACAAAGTTTGATGAAGCGGTGATCAAGGAGCGGTGGAGGTTGTCTTGAATGATGTGAAATGATTACTATGTAATCCAACGGTCATGTTTGAACTGATTTGTTTGTAATCTCTATGAGACCTTAGGTTTGTGATGTGTTACCGACCTATTGTTTTGTTTATAAGGTTGATGAGTTGTTTTGTTGTAGTATTGGAAATTTTGGTTGAATGTAAGAGTGATTGGTTGCCCAACCCGATGATTTATCTGCAGTATGTGTAAAGGTAGATAGGAGCATGAAAAGGATATGATCAAGTGGAGTATTTCTATTCACTAGATCAACAAACCCCTATTGTTCTCTAGCAATTACAATAGTCAAATCTCTTAACCGGGTAAACTCTAACAAGCTTAGTGCTATCTAAATCCTCTAATCAAGTGATCCATTAGCTTGGATTTCAAATCCTCTACCAAGGTTACTCCTAATAGGGTATTGCTTCTAATAGGGAATTATAGACAATCCCTTAACCGGGTGCTCCCTAATAGGTTCTATTCTTAACAGGACTTATTGTAAAGCTTTAATAGGCTTGGCTCCTAACAGGACGAACTTCAAAAGAGTTCAGAATACTTGTGGGTATTCATCCTTGCAGTGGTTTTTCCCATTTGGGTTTCCACGTCAAAATAATTGTGTCAAGTGGTGAATGTTTTTGTGGTTATGTTTGATATGATTAATTTTCTTAACAACTAAATCCACTTAGATATGATATGATGACCAACAACAATTTGAAATGAGATTTTATTTTTGTTAGTAAAGTATTTGGATGTTTTGGTTAAAAGGTTTTGAGAGTTGTTTTACTGTTATTCTATTATGATAGTCAACTGATTTACGTGACAATGATATTGTAATTTGATAGTTCAGTGTTTGAACCAGTCAGTTCTAAGTTTGTCTTGAGAGGTTGTTTTTGTTTGGTGAAAAGTTTATGTCAGTTTTCTATCTACTAATTCACCCCCCCTCTCAGTAGTTGACTGGATCCTTATTGATTCAGCATACCATCAATTGGTATCAGAGCATTTTAGGTCCTCTAATGTCTAAGTCTCACCACTTGAGGTAAATATCTTGTAGAACATGATGAAGAAAGAAGGTCTAAAGTTAAATAGGGAAAACTATAGAATATGGAGTGATAGAATGAAAATCTATATCAAGAGTCTAGGAAGTCAATACTGGGAACATGTTGGTACTTAATATGTTGCACCTAGTGGAACTATGTCTGATGATCAAAAAAAAAGAGCAACAAGAAAATAATCAAGCATTGGAGGCCATTATCAGTTTTTTGTCTGATTTAGAGTATGTTGATGTCCATGGTTTGGAGACTTCTTATGAGGTATGGAAGAAACTTGAAGAGATCTATAGCAGTGATGAGCATGTGAAGATTGCCAAAGAAGAGAGTCTGAGAGGTAAATTTGATGATATACCAATGGCTGAAGGTGAGAATATACAACAGTATGGTCAGAGGATCAAAGAGATAGTTGGTGAGATCAAGAGTGTTGGTGGTAAAGTGGAGGATTCCACAGTGGTTAGTAAGGTGTTGAGAACCCTTCTACCTGTCTATGCTATCCGAGTAGCAGCCATTCAGGAGCTAAAGTATATTGATAAAACTAAGGTAACTCTTAACTCCACCATTCATAAGATTACAACATTTGAATTAAATGGGTATGATGGTAGTGTTCAAAAATCCAAATCTACATTTAGAGCTCCAGTTTTTAACCCTCCTATGAGGAAAAGTAGAGATGTCAGTCATAGTTATGAATCTAGATCCTATAGAGAAGGTGATGATGAAGATAGTTTGGTTGAGCTTGAAGCATTGTTGGCCAAGCCGTTGCCCAAAGGTACTCGTAAGTATAGAGGTAAATTACCTTTAAAATGTTTTGCATGTAACAAGATTGGACACATTGCAGCTAACTGTCCTAATGGTGACAATGAGCATAAGCGTGAGAAGTACAAGAAGTACAAAGGAAAAGGCAAAATAGATTGTCTCATTGCAGTTGATTGTGGTATCATTGATGAGGAATCTGAGGGAGATGCTAATGAAGACATTGTATTTGTAACCATTAAAGAGGACACATATGATAAGAAAGCATTAGTTTCTCACATGGATAGTTCTGATGATTGGATCATTGATAGTGGTTGTTCACACCACACGACCGGTGACTCGAGAAAATTTCTTAATTTGAAGGAATTTGATGAAGGAGTTGTGAGATTTGGAAATGAGTCACACTACATGGTAAAAGGAAAGGGAACCATTTCTCTTAATGGATAGAGTAGTGCAAATGATGTCTACTATGTTTAAGGATTAAAGCATAATCTTTTAAGTGTAGCTCAACTCAATGACAAAGGTTATCCATTGGAATTAAAGAATGGAATGTGCAAAATCTATGAGAGCAAAGGTGAACTAATTACAACCGACAAGCAGACAAAAGGTAACCTATTTCACCTGAATCCTAAAGTCAACAACTACTTAATTGCTAAAATAAATGATAGTTGGCTTTGGCACTGGATATTTTGTTATATAAACTTTGATAACATTGTTAAGGTCAGTAAGTCCAAGTCAGTAAGAGGTTTGCCTCAGTTGGACAAATCGGTGAATGCTCTGTGTAAGGAATGTTAGTTAGGAAAGATGACGTCCTCAAATTTTAAGAGCAAATCTTTTTCAGTGAAACATTTGTTAGATTTGGTTCATACAGACCTCTGTGGACCAATAGGGACTAAAAGTATTCAAGGTGACAAATATTTTATGATCTTCACTGATGATTGCTCAAGAATGATGTGGGTCACATTCTTGAAGGACAAAAACAAAAGCCTTTATTAAGTTCAAGGAATTTAGGACCTTAGCTAAAAAGGAAAGTGGTAAGAAGATAAAGTGTCTGAGGACTAATCAAGGTGGTGAATTTACTTTAGAGGAATTCATAAGATATTATGAAGACAATGGAATAAAGAGGCAACTTTCTTCACCGAGGACACCACAACAGAATGGTATTGCAGAAAGAAACAATTGGTCAGTTGTTGAAGCTGCTAGAATGATGCTTATACAAGGAGTAGCAAAACATTTCTAGAGAGAAGTTGTCCGCACAACTGTCTACACTATGAACCAGATATTGGTAAAGAGAGGTAAGGATGAAACTCCTTATGAATACTAGTATGGTAGATCACCTAATGTCAGCTATTTTAAGATTTTTGGCAGTAAATGCTTGATCAAGAGAGGTGACTATGTTAGTAATTATGAGGCTAAAAGTGATGAAGGCATATTTCTTGGTTACTCCACTAAGAGTAAGGCCTACAAATGTTACAACAACTAGACACAAAGAATCATTGAAAGTGTTGATGTTCGAGTGGATGAGTATCCTGAAGTCTCATGAGAAACCAGTTAGAAGAAAATGGATGAAGAACCTTGCATTTTGAATTTGGAACCAAAACCGGTGAAGCCAGAAGCTGGTGAAGTGAATGTTGTTGTACTAGTTCAGTTGGAACAAGTAGATTTAGAAGAAGAAGATGATAGTGAAGAAGAAGAAACTGAAGGTAATGATCATGTTATTCCAAGGTATGTGAGACTCAATCATAATCCTGACTAGATTATTGGAGATAAAGATGTTGGAGTGTCAACCAAAAGAAGAATTAGAGAGAATTCTTGCATGATCTCTAGTATTGAGCCTAGAACTACTAAAGAAGCATTTGGAGATGATCACTGGATTAAAGCTATGGAGGAGGAACTTGACCAGATTGAGAAGAACAATGCATGGACCCTAGTACCCAAACTGATGAATAAAAATGTGATAGGTACTAAATGGGTATTCAGGAATAAACTAAATGAAGATGGAGTAGTAGTCAAAAACAAAGCTAGATTGGTATACAAAGTTTATGCACAGGAAGAAGGAGAAGACTATGGTGAGACATTTGCACTAGTTGCTAGATTGGAAGGTGTTAGGAATCTACTTGCATTTGCAACATATAAGGGATTCAATGTATATCAGATGGATGTGAAGTCAATATTTCTAAATGGAATATTGGAAGAAGAAGTATACATTGAGCAACTAGATGGTTATGCTTTGACTGATGCAAAGGATATGGTGTGTAAAATGCACAAGGCACTATATGGTTTGAAGAAAGCACCAAGAGCATGGTATGAAAGGCTACATTCACACTTGATGAAGATAGGTTTTCAAAGAACCAGTGAAGACAACAATATATATCTCAAACCTAAAGGAGATAAGATACTGGTTAGTGAAGTGTTTGTGGATGATATCATATTTGGAGGAAATGATGACAAGAGTGATGACTTTGAAAATAAAATGAAAAGTGAATTTGAAATGTCTCTAGTAGGAAAAATAAAATTATTTATAGGTTTGCAAATTCAGTAGATGAAGAGTGGTATTTTTATCACACAGTCTAAGTATGTGAAAGAGATATTGAAGACATTTGGAATGACTTACTGTAAACCAGTTGGGACACCAATGGTTACAAGTTGTAAACTGTCTAAGGATGAACCCGAATCTATTGATGAAAAGGAGTATAGGTCAATGATAGGGAAATTGCATTATGTTGTTCACAAGAGACCAGATATTGCTCATGCAATTGGTTTAGTTGCCATATTTTAGAAGAATCCAAAGGAGACACACTTGATAGCAACCAAGAGGATATTCAGATATTTGAAAGGTACTATTGACTATGGATTATGGTATCCATATGTAGGTAACTTTGATTTGAAGGTTTATACGGATGCAGACTGGGCAAGTAATGTTGATTATAGGAAGAGCACAATCAGGTGATCCATTATCTTGGATTTAAAATCCTCTACCGAGGTTACTCCCAACAAGGTATTGTTTCTAATAGGGCATTATAGTCAATCCTTAACCGAGTGATCCCTAACAGGATTTGTTCTTAATGGGACTTATTGTAAATCTTTAACAAGCTTGGCTCCTAACAGGGAAAACTTCAGAAGAGTTCAGAATACTTGTGGGTATTCATCCCCACCATGGTTTTTTCCATTTGGGTTTCCACGTCAAAATCATTGTGTCAAGTGAAAAATGTTTTTGTGGTTATGTTTGATATGATTTATTTGCTTAACAACTAAATCCACTTAGATATGATATGATGACCGAAAACAATCTAAAATGAGCTTTTATTTTTGTCAGTAAAGTATTTGGATGTTTTGGTTAAAAGGTTTTGAGAGTTTCAGAGTTGTTTTACTATTATTCTATTATGACAGTCAACTTGTTTACTTGACAATGATATTGCAATTTGATAGTTCAGTGTTTGAAGCAGTCAGTTCTGAGTTTGTCTTGAGAGGTTTTTGTTTGGTGAAAAGTTTATGTCAGTTTTCTATCTACTGATTCACCCCCCCTCATAGTACTTGACCGGATCCTTATTGATTCATCATACCATCATTTAGGCCCTCACCCTGGCGACAACATTTCCCTACCCAATTGGGACCCCTTTCTGTCTTGTTTCTTCAAATTTGTCTTTGTTTTAACCCTGATATCACCTCAGGACCCTTTCTAGGCCCTAAAATAGAGCAGGATAGGGACATAGCACCCCTGTCCTCCCTCTTTGGGTGGTGCCAAAATGGGTACATCTGACCGTTGGACCTAAATCTGCTTTCAGGAATTAAATTCCCCCTATGTCGGCCTTTGATTAGAGGGTAATTAACCCTCCAAGGCAAGTATAAAAGGGGGCTTAATTCTGTTATTCAGGTAAGAAGGATGATAGAGGTGAACAAGAAAGAGGTCTTCATTATCATCATCAAGCATTCAAGTGTTCAAGCATTCAAGCATCTATCAAGTCTTCTTCTTCATGTGTCTTCTTCATTCATCCATTGGAGCAACATTACAACATTCATTTGCAAGCATGTGTGTGTGTTAGGGTTTTGTCATGTTACATGCCATTTCATGTAACACTTGTGATTACATTCAAGAAGAAAAACAACCATCATCAACAAATTGCAGATCTACAAGGTATACATTTTTATTATTTACATTTAAGAATTTGCAATTACTTTCTTTCAAGGTTGATTCCTCAACCAGGGTTTGACTAAGGCAAACCCCTATCCACAACCCTTCTTTCCTTCTTTTATATGTGTATGTTGTAGGTGTGCAGCTATAATTGTAGATTTAGGCTCAATTTGCAGAGATGGAAAAACCCTTTTTGACTAGTGGATTTTTCGGAGTACCTGGTGCAACTTCAACTCGGTCTTGACAAGTTTTCTCCAAATTTGTAGGGCAAGTCCAAATTAGTCTAAATACCTCATATCCAAATGTTACAACATGATCCCAAATCAGTAGCTCCTTATTTCACCTATTTTGTCTTCATTTTCTGCATAGTCAACAAGTCAACTCTTCTACTTACAAAAGAGGGTAAATTGCAATTAGTATTCAGATCCTTATTCACTCTAGGGTTTGGATGTAGTGAATTCAACCCCTCTTTTGAATGTAAAGTATCTCCCAAGTGAAAATCATCCTAGTGATTTTCTTTCTCTCTCCTAGGTGGGGAATCACTAGGGTTTGATTTTCCACTTTACATAACCTATGACCAAGATCTGATACCACTTGTTACAAGTACGATTGTCATTGCACCAAATGATCAACTTGTTAATGCTCGATACAACCACTAGACTTATAGAATCCATAGGAAGCAGTTAAGCCATGTCACAAACTCGGGCACTATGCTGCACAAAACAAGGAGACTAAGGGCGCACACATTGCAACACATTTTTCTTTCATTTGATTGGTCTATATTACAAATAATAAGTATAAAAAATTATTTTTCTTTCTTTAACTTACAGGTTTAATTTATTTAATGCATTAAATGAAATGTCAGTATGGTCCTTATAAAATATTAGATTTGTTCATGTGGAGTACGATGAAGATAAATATGTAATTGGTAAAAGTTAATATATGGGAAAAATGTGCAAGGTAAAATTCACATTAGACTTGAATGCATTTAAGGCTCCATATTTATATGGAGGTTTAATAATATTTAGTAAAATTTTATTCTTTTTTTTTTTAATAATAATGTAGTTTAAAATATTTATCTCTGTATAAACTTTAAACCTGTAACTTTCTATCTTTAATTGATTGTTGTTGTTGTTGTTGTTGTTGTTGTTGTTTTGGATGTATTACTTTTACCTCCACTTATTTTTAATGTGTTGATTTAAAGTGTGAAACATTTTACTTGTACTCTTGGAATTGAATTCAAGGACAACTTGTCACTCTAAGACATTAAGAGTTATCTTAAATAATTGTTTTAGAGCACTAGCTACAACTACATCAACATTCAAGAACATTACCACTACTTTATGTTCTTGAATTAGCATCTCGATATTTTGCATGTTGAATATCATTTTATATTTTAAATTATTTTAGAATTAATAAAGATTTTTGCATGTAAGAAAATGTGTTTTCAATAAATAAAAAAGCATTGTTCCAATTTTTATTTATTTTTTAACTCTAAACTAACCACACCATTGATGGGAACTTGACACATTGCATCTCTTGTTATATATAAGAAAAGTCAAATTTTAACTATTTATTTTTATTATTTGCCTTGCAATTTTATAGATTTCTAGGAATTCTTTAGCTAGATGAGCTCCAAGAGGGAATTGAGTATGGAGCAATCCTTTATCAGATGAATGAAATTTTCTATAAGGTTTATGGTTATAGTGTGAGCTTAAACTGGTACTAAACCTAGCATAGTTGATATTGATTTGAAGTAGTACATTGTATTGGATTTTCATAATCCATTTTGTAAGTCAGTGAGACTTCTATTTTGTAGATTGAGTAGTGAGCTCTAGGCAGTTGGCCTTCCTGCATGTGTAGGCCCCTCATTGTAAGTAATATTTATTCATTGGCTAGTGAGTGAATATTGTGGGTCACAAATCCCACTAAGGTTTTTTCCCACACTGGGTTTCCTCGTTAAACATCTTGTGTTATGGTGTTTTTTCTATGTTGTCTTTATTTTTCCTGTTTACTGCATTAATTCTTATTTACCGGTACACTATTTTGGAATGCAAAATACTTAATAAGGTTAAATATGAACTATCAACCGGTTAGATAGTGATTCACCCCCCGCCCCATCCCCTTCCTCTCAGTATCTTTGCAACTATCATTAATCCTAACAATTGGTATCAGAGCCTGGTCCTCTATTTTCAAAAGCCTAACAGCTTGAGGAAGATTCTGACATCGGTAAAGATGGGGAACTTAAGAAAGCAATTCAAAGGAGCTCTTGTAGACTATGATTCAGAGAAGTTGAAGAATATCAAACTTGAAGATGATCTGAGGACTACACAGAAATTCATTCAAGGACTTCAGGAGAATCTTACTATTGCTAGAAATAAAAGAAAAGAACTTCATGAGAAGATGCAGAATGACAATGATGAAAGGAAACTCTTAATGAGCTTGTGAACAAGATGAGGCAAGAAAACATGACTATGAGGAATGAAATGCAAGATATGACTATGAGATTTTGTAAAGACATTGAAGACAGAAAGAAGAATGAAGATGACTTGACTAGGAGACTCAATGATGCTGGTAATAAAAATCTAAGACTCAGTCATGAAAATGATATGTTAAAGACAAATCTGATTCACATGCAACATGATAAAACTGAACTTATGAGGCAAATGGGAATTCTAGAAAATGAGTTGGCTACTGCAAATCAACACAAAGAGAAATTCAAGAAAAGTTCAAAAGAACTTGATGATATGTTGAAAATTTAGAAACCTAATGAAGATACTAATGGACTTGGATTTAAAATTGGTGAAAGTTGTGGTACTGCAAACAATCATGATCATAGTAAACTGGTAAGACAACCTAATGCTTACAAATTTAATGGGAAATGCTTTAACTATAACAAGTATGGTCATAGAGAAAATCAATGTAGATCTAGAAACAATCAGAACATTAATGCACCCACTGGTCAATGTTCCAAATGCAACAAAGTTGGTCATAATTCAGAAAATTGCAGAATGAATGTAAGATGTTATGTTTGTGGAAGATTTGGGCACTTATCTAATCAATGCAGAACACAAATCGACAAAGGATATGGAAAGGCTATTCAGAAGAATAATGTGACTTGTTATGCTTGTAACAAAATTGGACATATTGTAAAATTTTGTAGAAGCAAGACTTCACCAGCAAACAACAAAGGACGTAGTTTGAAAGGCAAACAAAAGGTTGATGAGGTAAAGCAAGAATTTTCAAGACAACGGATTAGAAAGACAAATCAGAATGTTGATGAGACTATTTCTTCATCGGTAGAATAGAGTATTACTCCATCGGCAGGAAATTCTTCATCCAATTGAGAAGTAACCCTTTGGGGGTATTGCAACCAGTTGAACATCATGCAGATTACCCTCGGTTGATGGTGAGAAGATAGATTTCTTATTTACCAAAAGATGTGTTAAGTTTTAACTTAACTGGCGAGCATTTATTGCAGTTGTTGAATGAAATTTCATTATTAATCCCTAAACCCTAAACCCTAAACCCTAAACCCTAAGAAAAAGTTAAAAGGAAACAAGAAAGGGACATTTCATTTTGGTAATCTTTTGGTGTTCCTTATGTTGTATTTCTCAAAACAAATTCCCGGCATTGGACAGAAAGATTTTGGATATGACATACCGGTAGGCAAACAATTGCAAGAAGCTTTCACTGGCATGGGTACTGCTAAGGAAAATAATATAACTGAATATTTCAAAGCTTTCCAAGCCAATATGAAAACAAGAGAGAGACTACCACAAAGTATAGTAGATAAATATGATAAGGAAATCTGCTTTGTGATTAAGACAAATGAAATATGGATGGAAGCAGTTCTTCCTAGAACTGTATGGGTAACTGAAATGGGGTATGAGGCTGATGTGAATATTATTGAGACTTATGCTAAAGCCCTGTTAGAAGCACCTAGAGAACCAATGGAAAAAGTGTTTGGTAGTGCTAAAACAATTGAGAGTGATGTACAAATAATGAAACAAAGAAAGAAAAGAGAAAAGTACATAAGGAGTGCATCAAAGAAAGTAAAGGAAATAAAAGACAATGTTATGAACCTTATTGGAATAAAGGAAATGAACTGGAAGGATTACAACCAGAGGCACATATCTCACTGGTTGGTACATCATCTGACAATGAGATACCTACTAAATTTAAGAGAGTTGATAGGAAGAGAAAACCTTCACCGGTACCCTCTCCTTCACCTAAGAAACAAGAACTCTGAGAAAGAAGCAACAAGCGGTAAGACAACCGACAAAGAAGTTGACACCCAAGAAGAAACAGAAATAGGTGATACCACCTTTGGATAATTTACTGAATGAAATCATTGATGACGATAACTTGGCAAATGTGAGCAAATTGTATAACACATTCACTGATTCTGAAAAAGAAAGTGTTGAAAATAGTATTATTCTACATCTAGACATTTACAAGAAAGTGCTAATTGAAGTTGTAGATGACTTACCAAATGATTTGTACAGAAGATTAGATGCAAAGAGGATTGCAGTAATGGAGTTGGACAAGAAACTTTAGGTTGAAAAACTTCTAGCTATACATCCAGTTAACTCGAAAGAGGAGATTGATGAATTAATTTGTGAAGCTAACAGATCAGTTTTTGCTAGTGGTCACCGACAAGTGAGCTTAATGGATGGAAGAGTTAATGAAATTGCAGAGGAAATAGATGACAAATGGGATATCTTTTTTGTAGAAAAGGAAAAATAAGAAGAATTGAACCGACCCAAGAAAACATTCAAAGTCTATCAAAAGTACAAGGACAAAGGGAAAGGTAAAGTTGGTGGAATACCAAACATCAAAATAATTGATAACTTACTAGCACCCTTGGATACTACATCGGTACATACTGATGATACACTAGCTACTGAAAATGTGGACATAACACATGATGACACTAACCCTGAATCAGAAATTCTATTTACCATGAATGTTGATACTTGGGAAGTGAACATTATTGTGGACAAGGACAACACAGAGGTACAAGATGATATTGCTGGTAGTGGAAACATTGCTGAGCAACCGACATAAAATGTTGAGGTTGAAATGCATACAGAGCGACCTTTGGACAATGGAATGAATACTGGTAGTTTAGATGTTGGCATTGAGAAACTGGTAGAGACAGAGATACTAGTAGCTGATAACATAGAGAAACCAACAGAGAAGCTGGCAGAGGCACAGGTACATGTTGAGATAGTGAAACTGGTAATCACTGAGAAACCCAAACCACTACAGGTTGAAACAAAATCTCAGACTGATCCACCAAAGGTTGATACAATCATATTGGTTACTAACACTAGAAGCACTTAAATAATAAAGGTAGTTGGTCAGACATTTGAATTTAGACCTACTAATGTGACAGAGGTACTTCTGGACTCAATTAAGAAGATAATTGACTGTAATGCATTAGCCAACAAGGAAATTGATGATACAATACCTATTCTTAAGATGATTGCAGCAAAATGCAATGTAGATAATGTAAAGGATTCTTTAGGATAGTTAGACACATTGTCTAAATTCATTGCTAGAAATGTAATAACAATTGATAAGGTAAATGAGGATACATTCAAAGAGAAAATGGAAAAAGAAAAGGAAAATTTTTTTGAGGAGACAATAAAGAAGTGCACTGAACATATTAACACACTTTTACCAGAATTCAATACAACAATTTTGAAGTATAAGGATCTGTACAGAGAAACATGCAAGCCACATCTGTTGACCCGGGACATTGAAAAATAAATAAGCAGAGTACAGAAAGAAATTGATGATATAGTTGATAACATAATTAGTTCATCCGAACCTATATCAATTATTGAGCAAGAAATAGTAGAATTTGAGGAAAAGTTGGAGAAATTTGAGAAGAAAAAAGCAAGGATCAAGGCAAATGATAGAGAGCTGAAGTATAAACTTAGTCCTAAACTAAATAACCTTATCTCTCTGAGAAATGAGATCTCTAAGGCATTAATTCAAGGGGAAAGATCACCAGAGGAACATATGCATCATCTCACCAGCACAATCCAATGAACTGAGGCAACCATGAATGATAGAAACAGATTCATGCAGAGTTTAAATTTGGTTTTGGCTGATATATTTCAGATTGTAACCAACCGGTTACAAACCTTAAGGTGAAATTTTGCACTTGTTTAACAATTTTTGACAACCTTTGTCATTGATGTCAAAGGGGGAGTAGTGGACAGAGAAAAATGGCTACTCAGAGGAGATCATTTGCTCAGGGGGAGCACATATTTTTGGCAAATTTTTGGACTTCACTTTTTGGAAACAGTTTTTGGATTTTTCTCATGAGTGTTACCATCAATGCCAAAGGGGGAGATTGTTGACATTCTACACTCTAGTGAGAAATGATGGTGTTGGCATTGATGGCAATATACTGGAAACCTACTAGCAACCTTCTGGAAACCACCCGACATTCATCTGGTAAACCACTAGCAGGCACCAACAGCGGCAACAATGCATACCGCCACCCCAACTGATAGGAATAAACTTTTGTTTATTGTATTTAATTGTAACTATCTTTTGTAAAGCCGACATGGCATATTGTAATAGACTCATATATGTATGAGATCTTTTAAATCATTTTTATATAGAAGATAGGAGATGAGATAGGAAGGAGAAAATAATGAGCAAGATATATGTGAATGCATAGGACAGATTTTGTATAAGGTTTATGGTTATAGTGTGAGCTTAAACCGGTACTGAACCTAGC